>NW_005370872.1:406211-410886 GCF_000412655.1 Myotis brandtii | reverse complement strand
CAGTGCACAAATTTTCATGCACCAGGCCTCTAGTTAATTTATAACAGAAGAACAAATAAAATTATAATTATTACAGACCATTACAAATGATTATTGCTGAAAAATCATTTTGTGGCAATGAAGGATGATGGTATAAAAAATGATCCCAAATACACTGGGAACACCTCCAACTGTGGGAATGTCCCAGGTGTGTACTGACGTGAATGGGGAGGACAGAGAAGCAGACTCTGAATTGCAGAGCCTCTTTCTGTATGCTCCTAATCACTCCTAAGAATTGTTTTCACCTTTTTAAAGGTCACATGACCTGCAAAATCAAAAATACTTACTTTCCGACTCTTTATAGCAGGGGTGGGGAACATCCATCCCTCGGATGGTATAAGGCCTGCAAAATCATTTGGTCTGGCCTTGCCAAGGCAACCGCAGGACTCAAAATTCAATAAATCTAGGAGCTTTTTTATAGCAGCATAAACTTGTATTAAGTGAATTATATTAAGTGAGTGATGTTATAAATATCCAAATGGCCCTTGATATATAAAGGTCCCCCACCCATGCTTTGCAGGGAAAGTTTGCTGATCCATGCACTATAGCATTGGTTCTGGTTAGCAGTTTGTCAGGGAGACATGGGCTCCAGGAAACCAGGATGCCTGTGGAAGAGCAATGTCATGGATCTGTCTTGGGGCTCATCTTGATTTTTCCTGTCTCTCATACCTCATTCTTGTTATTATTGTTTTTATCTTTTAAATGATTCTACCTCTTAAATAGTTGTCCAGTTCTCAATTGCCACACTTCCTGCTCTCAGCCACAGTCCTTTCCACTTCCCCATTATCCAGACTGCAGGGAGTAATAAAATGCTGTCTTGCCATATAATTTTCTCACCTCGTCAAATTATCTTTGGGATTAACTCCCCGCCCCCCCTCCCAACACACAAACACACACACACACCTTGGTGTGGCTGCCCAAGGCTGCCAGGTTCTCCTCCTGCACATCTGCCCACCCCCACCCCAGCCTGGTCCCTCCTCCTATCCCCCGACCTTAGCATTTTGCTGTCCAGCCCTGTGAAGCACCTGCAGCTCCCCACACTTGGCACAGTCTCTCTTTTTTTAAAAAAGATATATATATTTTTATTGAGTTCAGACAGGAATGGAGAGGGAGAGAGAAATAGAAACATCAATGATGAGAGAAAATCATTGATTGGATACCTCCTGCCCACCCCTTACTGGGGATCAAGCTCACAACCCAGGCATGTGCCCTGACCTGGAATTGAACCTGGGACCCTTCAGTCCCCAGGCCGATGCTCTATCCACTGAGCCAAACTGGCTAAGGTGGCACAGTCTCTTTTAAGCTTTTGTGTATGCCTTTCTCTTCTTTCCTGTTTCGGGAACATTCTCTTTTTCTAACCTCCTGGTCCTCTTCTGCTCATGTTTCAAAATTCAACTAAATTATAACAGTGAACCCAGAAATAGTAAGAAAAAATCCTCCGCAAACATGTCAAATATCCAATATTAGACAGAGTAGGTGTTAAGTAAATCAGTCATGGTATAGCTGTGCAAAGCAAGTCCACCATCAAAAATCAAATCACACTGAACTCTGAAGACATAGAAAGTGTGAATTATACGTGGGGGCCACAAAATGGGACACATGTCATGATCCCTTTGTTGTTAAAAATATGTATTTATAGGAAAGAAGACTGGAGTGAAACAAAGAAAAATGATGGTCATTATTTTTTGGATGACAGTTTTACAAATAATGTTTGCTCTTTTTAAAAAAATCTCATTGGTAAAAAAAAAAAAATAACAACTAAGTAAACATATATTAACTTTATAAGAAACTAAAGGTCCCTTTATCTTTTAAACACCATCTGGATCAGCTTCTTACCTCCATAGATTAGTGACTAAATTGTAAAAGAGGGGGGAAACAGAAGAAAGACAATTAATCCAAGAGCCACTTTCCTTGGGAAGTCCAGTCTGTGTTGGACTCTAGGCTTGTGTGTGTGTCTGCTACCACCCTCCTCTCCCCCAAGGAGAGAATAGCCTGCCTAAGGATAGAAAGAAACAGAGCAGCCTTTCAATCCAGAACTCATAGCCCAGGAAATTGCTGCACTGTCAGAAAGCCAAGAGGATGAACCTAGAAAGGGTCCTGAGGGTGTTTGGTGGTTGTCCTCCCTCAGTCCCTGCTAGCTGTATGTAGAATCCAAAGGGGCCAGAAAGAGCAGCTGGACAACGGGTATGACTGGCCTCTATATATAAAAGGCTAATATGCTAAGTGTCTGTCTGATTGGTAGCTATGATGTGCACTGACCACCAGGGGGCAGATGCTCAACGCTGCCGGGCTGCAGTGACTTGGCAGCAGCGGTTCTCGGGTGACACACCCCGAAACCAGAGAGGGGGGAGCCCAATTCCTCATGGGGCTGCGCGATTCCACCTTTGGCTGGCCGTGGGTTATGTTGTTGCTGGGGCACTGTCAGCCCTGAATCTGGTTTACTGCACACTTGCATTTGTTCCACACCCTGTACTACAGCAACTTTGCAGAGTGCTCTCTCACACTCCGGGACTCCTCGGGGGATGTCGGAGAGCCAGTTTCAGCCCAATCCCTGCAGGCAAGGCTGAGGGACCCCACTTGCTGGAGGGACCCTCCCCCCTCACTCCACAGCCGCCCTTCAAGCCACGGCGCCACCCCAGGTGCAGCTGGCTGGGAAGGAATCGAAGCAGGTTGACTCCAGGGCGTGTCCAGTCTGTCTTGCCCAGTCCCACCCCACCGGCCACTTTCTAATTAATTTCCTTTCAATGTGCACGAATCCGTGCACCGGGTCACTAGTATAAGTAATAACATCGTTTACAATCAGTGGGACAATGTTCAGCTGTTTCATAAGATAAAACAGTACTACTTGGCATTTTCCTAAAGTCCATCTACATAAGAAACACTTTTGAAATAGTAATACAAAGGTTACAGTTTTTCAACCCATGAGTTGAAATAATCATTTCCTTTTTCTTTTTAAATATATTTTTATTGATTTAAAAGAGGAAGGGAAAGGGAGAAAGAGGCAGAAACATCAATGATAAGAGAGAATCATTGATTGGCTGCCTCCTGCATGCCCTCTACTGGGAATCGAGCCTGCAACCTTGGCATGTGCTCTTGACTGGAATTGAACCTGGGACCCTTCAGTCCACAGGCTGATGCTCTATCCACTGAGCCAAACCAGCTAGGGCAATACTCATTTTCTTAAGCAATGTTAAGAACTTCACAGTCTTACTGAGTTATTTATTTTATGGGTGAAGAGATGCAGTTGTCATTGAACTGTTCTTGATATTTCCAGTTTATTTGTCATAAGTAAAGATGTTGAATAGCATTTAATGAACTGGTTTTATTTAAGAGGCACAGCTGTGCATGTATACTTTAGTGTCAGATGGAGAGGCTGTTGGAGGTGGGGGTGGGTAAACGAAGTTCTGTCAGGTCCTCAGGAGGTCCCTGAAGATCTTCCAGAGCCATCTGCGTTTCACACCTAAGTCTCTCTAAAAGTAATTCCTGTTTTGACGAATCACAGTCAACTTATTGTCCAACCAGGTTCACTAAAAAAACAAAAGTCAAGCCCTGGCCAGTGGCTCAGTTGGTTGGAGTGTTGTCCCCTACACCGAAAGGTTGTGGATTCATGCCTGGTCAGGGCACATGCCCAGGTTGCAGGTTCCTTCCCCGGTGGGGTGCATGCAGGAGACAGTGGATAGGTGTTTTGCTCTCACATGGATGTTCTCTCTCCCTCTCCCTTCCTCTCTCTCTAAAATTAATTTTAAAAGTTCCTTTTAAAAAACAAACAAATAAAAAAGCCCAAAAGTCAACAGAAGAAAAAATGTCTGTCTATTCCACCAAGTTTGCTTAAGCATGTTAGCATTTCTATAATGAAGAGTTAGAAAGAGTTGTTTGCATATTATGATCCTCCTGTGCACCTGGAGAAAAAGGGAGAATTAGGAGAGGGCTCTGGACCACTCTGCCCCAGGCTCCAAGTCTTTCTTTACCTTAAGGCCTTCAAGGCTCTCTCCAGCCCTTTCCACGTTCTGACACACATGTAAAATGACAACATGCATGTGGCACACGGGGGTAAATGGAGTCACGGAAATGTGGGTCTTCCACTAAGGGTCAATCTATAATAAATATATTACCCATTCTAAGCTCCCCTGTTGGAAGATCAGCATATAACATTAGGACTTCACACTGAAGAAGGTGAAGGAAGCAAATGGAAAGATACTATTGGGACCAATAGTCAACCTTCCATTCTCCCCAAATGTGAGTTCATGAACGATGAAAAAGAAATCATAAATGGGGGAAATGAAGTAACACATCAGAGATTAAAAAGGAATTAAATTTCCACAGCTCTGGTACCAGAGCACCTCCCATAAGCAAGTGGTTCATTTTTAATTTGGCTATTGTGATGATGTGAGCATGCGGTGAGCTCATCTACACTAATAAAAGAGAAACATGGTAATTGGCGTACGACCGCTACCCTTCCCATTGGCTAATCAGGGAGACATGTAAATTAACTGACAGCCAAGATGGCGGCCGGCAGCAAGGCAGCTTAAAGCGAACATGAGGCTTGCTTCCTTCATTGAAGGAGGAAGCCAACGTTCCCCGCCTGCGCTGCCAGCCTCTGAGCTGGCAGTTTGAAACTTTGTAACACTTTCAGCCG
>NW_005370872.1:404136-405098 GCF_000412655.1 Myotis brandtii | reverse complement strand
CGGCGCCCCAACTCCCCAATCGGCCCTGCTCTGAGCCCAACCAGGGGCTGCACCTAGGGATTGGGTGTGCCCTCTGCCACCTGGGAGCAGGCCTAAGCCAGCAGGTCGTTATCTCCCGAGGGGTCCCAGACTGCGAGAGGGCACAGGCCGGGCTGAGTGACCCCCCCTTCGCCCCCCCCCCAGTGCACAAATTTTTGTGCACTGGGCCCCTAGTTATAAATAAGAGGCAAAGAGGAAAGTGCCAAGTTAAAATTAAAATGACAATGTTCTGCAAAGGTGGATGGAGCATGTTGGCAGCAGGTTCTTTATTAGATCCCAGCTGAGGCGGAGGGTCCACCTGTAACTTGCTCTGTAGAAACTTTGCCTCTAGACCTGGCGGCCCAGGAACGGTTGGGCTTTCAAATGGGGCACTTGAGGCCAACGGGCTGAAGAGACTGGAGCAACCAAAGCTGGTGCTGAGCTTGTGTGGAGAAGACAGCGCAGGAGGAACCGGAGGGACCCCCGGCTGGGGAAAATAGGCAGATAAATGCCTTCT
The DNA here is from genome assembly GCF_000412655.1 of Myotis brandtii. Lineage (NCBI taxonomy): Eukaryota > Metazoa > Chordata > Mammalia > Chiroptera > Vespertilionidae > Myotis > Myotis brandtii. The sequence goes on along the minus strand of NW_005370872.1, from coordinate 404,563 downwards.
ATGGGCCAGGGACTGCGCTGGGTGGCTTCTCCACCATGATCTTGTCCAGTTGGTATTAATGTCCCATTTCACAGATGAGGAGACTGAGGCTATTTGTCAAATGGAGGCGATGAAGTTTAGAGAGGTCAAACTAAGCTAGCAGGTACTGGAACCCAACCTGGAACCCAGGCCTGCCGGATTCCAAAGCTTATTTTACACCCCGCCCCCGTTCTTGTCTCCCGCTGCCCCTTCACTCTCACACTCACACTAAACCACAAAGAAGCCAGACAAGGGGAAAAGGAATCTTTCTAATCGCCACTAATAACCCACACTCATCCTTGCTAAGAGGCTGAATCAACTTTTCCACGGAAAGAAAACGGCTTAACGGGTAAGCAGAGTTGAGATCCTAAAACAACGTCTATGGCCTGGGCGGCATTTGGCTTTGAAA
>NW_005370872.1:395840-403318 GCF_000412655.1 Myotis brandtii | reverse complement strand
GGCGCGCAGGGCTGCGGCCTCACTGGGCTCCCGGCCCGGATCCCTGGACTTGCTGTTTCCCTCGGAGCCCCCTGAACTGCTGGGCGTAGAGATTTGTTGCAGTGTCGCCTATCATCCTGGATTTGTGGGTGCCTGCGGCTCGGCGCTCCACCCGACTCCGTGCGCTCGGCGTGGGGCTCCGGGCTCCTCTGTCGCTTGATGTCGAGCCAGGTGAGTGTCTGGGGAAGCTTTGAGCTCGAGGCCTCCGTCTTTAAAAAGGGTCCTTTGGAGGGAGCCCGAACCTAACCTGAGCTCCCTTCCAATCAGTGCAATTTCAAATCTCCAGGCTCGTTCATTCCAGTACCGGCTAATTCTGGTTTGGCAGAAAAAAATTGCAGTCTCCTCACGTGCACACTCTTGTGGCCGGTCGTAGATTATAGCTTTGGCTGAGGCTCGCTAATGGCTCTGCACATTTTTATTACTGAAGGCGAGGACCTGAAACCGAACCCAAGATGCAGGTGAGAACAGGAGTATCTTCCATTGCTCTGAGATAGGAGACCCGTGATGCAAAAGACCCCCACCCAACTCTGGGCCATAAAATATGGCAGTTTGTAGGTGCAAGAGGAGGGCAGGACTGGCAGTATTCTTGGCCAAAAAGGACTGAAAAATCCCTTCTCCTTTGTCCCATGCTGGGTCCCACAGCTCCCTGCTTTTCCTCCAGTATCTGACGGTTTGTCGTTCCTTACCTTCGTTCATGGGCACCAGACACAAATTTCATTTCCACGTATGACTACCCTGTTCCCAACACAATGATTTGCCCATGGAAAAATTTTAATACCTGTGAGGTGAATGTTGGAATAAAGGAAGCCAGGACTATTTTACTGTAGTCGTTTCCTATTGCTGGTTGGTGTAATAAATTATCACAAACTCAGTGGCTGAAAACAGCACAGATTTATTATCTTGCAGTTCTGGAGGTTAGAAGTCTGAAATAGGTTCTAGCTGGCTAACCTCACGGTGTTGGCAGGGTTGTGTTCCTCCTGGCAGCTCAGGCAAGAGCCACCAGCTCCTCGGCTCATGGCCACTTCCTCTGTCTTCAAAGCCAGCAGTGTTACATCACTGTGTGCCTTTCCCCTATAGTCACACCACCTTCTGTCTCTCCTGTTCTCCCTCTTCTACTTTGAAAGGCTCTTGGGATTACACTGGGCCTACCCCCTGGTTATTGGGTTATTGGATAATCTAAATAATCCCCCTGTTCTAAGGTCAGCTGATTAGCAATCTTAATCCCACCTGTGACCTTAATTTCCCTTTGCCATGTAAGGTAACATACAGGATGCAGGGATTAGGCTGTGGCCATCTTTGAGAGACTGTTATTCTATCCACCCACAATTTCTTTCTTTCTTCCTTTCTCGTTTCTTCTTCTTCTTTTTTTTGCAAGAAAGAATAGTCACATGCATTTCACATCGCCACTTCTTATTTCAAATCTTGATTAAAAAATAATTGAGAACACTGAGAAATTGTGGCTAAGTGAGGACATTTTGATGAGGCACTGGGCTTATGGGTCCAAATGTTTTACGTTTGCTCATCAGAACATGAGCAATTAGGTGCTTAGTGTTCTCTTGGGCTGTCCTCCAATACCACTCATTTCAGCAAGGCTTTTGACGGCAAGTCAAGATTGGGGTTCCTGGCAAACATCTCAAATTCAGATGATTCATTTTGTTTTAAAAGAGGTGTGTAAGGCTTTTAAGTCTGTCCCCCCCCACCCCCCAGAAATCTGATAGATTTATTGAGGGATAATTGATATAATTAGAACTGCACATATTTAAATCTACAATTTGATGAGTTTTAGCATAAGTCTGTGGAACCATCACTTCAGATAACTCCAGAATTTTTCTTGTACCCTTTGTAATTCAGTCCTCGCTCCTCCACACCCCTAGGCAACCTCTCATCTGCTATCTGCAAAGCTTCTACCCTGAAAGGTACTTCACATCTAAAATGCCTCTCAGGCCCTGACCGGTTTGGCTCAGTGGATAGAGCGTTCAGCCTGCGGACTGAAGGGTCCTAGGTTCGATTCCCATCAAGGGCATGTACCTTGGTTTTGGGCACATCCCCAGTGGGGAGTGTGCAGGAGGCAGCTGAATTGATGTTTCTCTCTCATCGATGTTTCTACCTCTTTATCGCTCTCTTTCTCCCTTCCTCTCTGTAAAAAATCAATAAAGTATATTAAAAAATAAAATAAAATGCCTCTCAGGAGGCTTTTCTCCTCCCCAGCTTTACTGAGATGTAATTCACAAATGAAATTGCATACATTTGAAGTATACAATGTGATGATTTGATACACATATACATTGTGAAATGACTACCACAATCAGGTTGATAAACACATTCATCACTTCACATAGTTACCTTTTAAAAAATATATTTTTATTGATTTCAGAGAGGAAGGGAGAGGGAGAGAGAGATAAAAACATCAATGATGAGAGAGAATCATTGATCGGCTGTCTCCTACACACGTACCACAGGGGATAAGCCCGCAACCCAGGTATGTGCCCTGACTGGGAATTTAACCTGGGGAACTCTTGATTCCTGGGCTGACACTCAGTTGCCAAGCCACACAGGCCAGGCTAGTTACCTTTTTAGTGGTGAGAACGCTTAAGGCCTATTCTCAGCAAATTTCAAGAATACAATACAATAATAATATAGTTAATATTGTTAACTATAGTTACCATGCTATACATTCTATCCCCAGAACTTAACTGGAAGTTTGTACCCTTTGACCTACATCCCTCCATTTCCCCCATCCCTCAGCCCCTGGCAACCACCATTGTATTCTCTGTTTTTATGAGTTTGACTTTTGTTTTTAGATTCTACATATGAGTGAGATCATGCAGTCATCTCTGTCTAACTTGTTTCACTTAACATAATGTCTTACAATTTCATCCATGTTGTCACAAAAGGCAGGATATTCTTCTTTTTTTGGAGCTGAATAATATTCTATTGTATACAGATACCACATTTTCATTAGCCACAGATCCATTGACAGGCATTTAGTTGCTTCCATATCTTGGCTTTGTAAATAATGCTGCAATAAACATGGCGTGCAAGTGTATCTTCAAGATCCCGATTTTCCTTTCCTGTTAAAGGCTGTTCTGATAAATAATTTGTTTCATCTGTGCTACAACACAAACAAGTCTTGACATTATAATGATAAGTAAAAGAGGTTAGTGTTATGACCACACAGTGCATGATTCCATTTATAGGAGATGTCCAGAATAGGGACATCTATAGAGACAGAAGTAGATTAGTGGTTGCCTAGGGCTGCGGATGTTGGGCAGAGAATAGAGACTGCTAATGGGCATAGCGCTTGTTTCAGAGATGGAAATGCTCTAAAGGTGATTTTGGCAATGGGTTGTGCAAGTCTGTGAATATCCTAAAATTATTAAATTGTAAAAATACAGACCAAAACTAAACCAAAATCCAAATTTAAAATCTCCCCAAACTGACAAGTAGACCATAAATGAGCCAATCCTGAGTCTGGGTTATCATCTAAGTGTAATGCTGAGTCTACTTCTATGTGCCTAAAGTCCAAGATACAGTGAATCTTCCTTAAGCAATAATTTTTATGCAGTCATACTAGTATACATTTGTCTAATGCGTACACATAGAAGAGCCTACCTATTTTAAAGTTTATCAGACTATTTGCTGCTTCGTGGTACCTGCAACCTCCTCATTTGTCTTGCTGCCTGGACATACCTGTCAGATAGGCAGGCTGCAACAGAGCCCTCAAGTTTTCCTGAATATCTGCGGCATGAGATCCTATGGGAAGGCCATTGCTTTTCAATAGGGGTATTCTAAGCAAGATCATGAGAGAAATTCCAGCACTTCAGATTTGAATTTTCTTCCTGGTATAGGACCTCCCCAGATTTTATCTCAAAGCACACAGAACTACTGCCCCTAGTAGTTTCAGACCTACATTTACCAGGAATTCAAATTCTTAGAACAGATCAAGGTGATTAGATACAAAGCAAACTCAAAGACATGTTTCTGTCTTTACATTAGTCTTCAAGTTTTTTTACATTTTCCTTTCTGATAACCAGTATCCTCATGATTTCATAAGAGTAGAAGGTCTAAAAATGCCAGTTCTGTTACTAACTTGGAAATTAAACACTTTTTCACACATGGGTCTTAAAGAAATAAGGCTTGGTTCATGGGGGTTGTATTATAGTTTTGTTGATTAATATTATATATTATTTGTTTAACTTTTATGAAATCAGTGATGGTATTAGCAAATCATTAAAACTTTTTTTCTGCAGCTATAGATTTTTCTTCTTCTTTAAAAAACATTTTTTATTGATTTTAGAGAGGAAGAGAGAGTGAGAGAGAAATAGAAATATTAATGATGAGAGAGAATCATTATCAGCTGCCTCCTGCATGCCTTCCAGTGAAGACTGAGCCCATGACCCGGGCATGTGCCCTGACCAGGTTAATAGGTCGATGCTCAACCACTGAGTGACACCGGCCAGACTAGATTTTTCTTCTTTTATTTAATATTCATTTTCTTGCCCTAACCGGTTTGGCTCAGTGGATAGAGCGTCGGCCTGTGGACTGAAAGGTCCCAGGTTCGATTCCGGTCAAGGGCATGTACCTTGGTTGTGGGCACATCCCCAGTGGTGGGTATGCAGGAGGCAGCTGATAAATGTTTCTCTCTCATTGATGTTTCTGACTATCTCTCTCCCTTTCTCTCTGTAAAATATCAATAAAATATATTTAAAAATATTGATTTTCTTGAAAAGTTTCATGTAGATCAAATATTACTTTAAATGCTCTCAGGTTATTCAGTAATGGAAATGCCTGGTGAATCTTTCTGAGACTAGAAAAATCCTCATGTACTGATATATTTATATACTAAATATGTTTTATAGGTTAGGATTTAAATTTTATTATTTATCTTAAACTATACTATTTTTAACATATTTTGAGTGTCCAAAAATGGATCATTGGCATTAAACATCCATGCTCAATACTCAAAAGTCAACTGCACATCATATGCTTTGAGAATGTCAATCATAAATAGGATAAATTTGGGACTCCATGAATATGGGTGCGAAATATCTAGCACTTCCTCTTGTTAGGTGTGACCACAGTGTGGCCTTCTTTGCAATAACAAATGTTTCTAATGCAACCAGTTGAAGATATGAGATGTGGGTGCTGCAAATCTAAGAAAAAAAAAAGAAGACTTTGGTTGGAGTACTTGAACCATTCTCTTCTTGTGGGACAGGTTATATCTGGTAAAATTAATACAGGGTATTGTGAGATGATGTATAGTTTAAGGGAGACTTAGTAGACAGTTTCTTTTACTTTACACAGGAGGAAGGTAGTTCTCTTTTCTATGATCATTTTTGATGGATTTTGTATACTTCTACCCTGTACCTTTAAGACAAGCATAGGAAACCTATTAGCCAGAGCTCAATCAGAATGAGCTGCAGCTCTTCAGCCCTGTTATAACAGTATTCTTGAACCTCTGCTCTGTCTTGCCCTTGACTTTGGACTTCCTCCATTCTGTTTGCTACCTCACTCCTGTTGACTTGGCCTTGTGACTCAGGTCCCTAGTTTTTCTCTTCACCTTGATAGTAAATCTTCCAGCACCAGGCTGTTTTTGTAACATTGTTCACCAGGCCAGTTTTTCGTCTGGGTCTACCCTGGCTCCTTTGTCAGAGAAGATCAGATTATTTCAATGTATTGTGAAGGTTGAGGCCAGCATTAGGAAACTATTAGGATTGTGTAAACAGTGATTATGAAAATCAAGGAGCTGGCCTCTTCTCTTCCTGGTTGTGAAGTCGCAGAACCTCTATGACAGAGGCCGAGAACATGAAGTGCTTAGGTGTTCAAGTTGTGAGGGCAGTCATATTTGAGCTGGAAGCCCAGCTTCTCCCCTCTGCATCTATGTGATCTGGGCATGAGCCCTAGCATGGGTCTGACGACAGTACTCATCAAAGATTTATTGTGAGAATTAACTAAGATAATGCATAAGAAGCAGCATGCTTGGCATGTAGTGAGGGAACTTGTTTCTAAAGTAGCAGTAATGGTGTCATCCAAATCCATTCCACTTGGGAGAAAAAATTGCCTTACAGCAGAGCCTGTTTGAGAGGCATCATACATTAGTGGTTGAAAACATGCACCGTGGAGCTTCGTGGCCTGGATTCAAATATGAAGTTTCACCACTTATTTCACCTCTTAATGAGGTCACTAAGCATTTCTACATTTCATGTCATCTTCTGTAAAATGAGAAGTAGAAGAAAAAGGAGGAGAAGGAGGAGGAGAAAGAGGAAGCAAGTGTTATAAAGTAAAATGCAGTAGGCTGAGAGGAGTGAGGGGAGGGTTGCTGTGTTCTTTTGTACATTTAGGTTGGTCTTGACAAATGATGGAGTTGCTTTTCATTTCCACTTATTATAGGACACTTACTTTTAAAATAACACTTAAGTGAAATGCTGAGTTCATGTAAGAAAATTATCAGTAAATAATTGCTCAGGCAGATGCTATGCAAATAACTGACATTTGTCTGGCACTTGTTACTTTTAGGCCCTGTTAATGCTCAGCCTTGGCTGAACGTTAGAATCACCTGGGGAGTTTTCAAAATTCCAGATGGTCAAACCATACTCCAGGCCAACTGCATCAGAACAATGTGCCAAGCAACTGCCCACCCCCACCCCACAGGGGATTTGTTTTCTGGAGAAATTGAACTACAAAGTGTTCACACTCAGCTATCAGGCAGGACACAAGGTGTGGCTATGGATCAGACCTTGAGCTGGAAGACTGAGTGAAGTCTGCTCATTGGACAGAGACCCCCCCCAGCACTTTTCACCTGTCCAGACACCATCAATCTGGCTTATAGTTCTCAAACAGGAGACTGGAAGATCCTTTCTTGAAGAAATCGACTGGGTCTAAAAAGAGTAATTTGCCAATAATGATGTTTTAAGGATGCCCAATGAAAAAGTTGCCTCTCTACTCAATCATAACCAGCAAAACTTGCCCTTTGGCACATTCTTCCTTGCCCATGAGTTTCTAGTCAGCTTTCCAACAAAGGACTATAGGAAGAAAGTCCAAATATATGCACACTAAGTTAATTGCATTCTAAGAAGTTGGTTACAGCAGTGGAATTGAGGGATGGTCCAATCATGAATTAAGTAGGTCATACAACAGTAGTAGCTGGCAGGTGGTACCACTCACCTGGCCCATCACTGGTGTCTGCTGGCTAAGAATTATCAGTGTGCTGACAGTGAGCCTGGCACTGAGCTATCTCTGATGAGAAATGAGCTGTTTTACAGGATTCATGCCCATGCTATGCAGGCATTCTTGCTCTCTGTAGAAACTGGTATAGGAATGAACTCATGACCTAAACCATGCTAGTCACCCCCGTCCCAGCTCTTTGACTGTACCTGTTGGGAAAGAGGCATTCTCTGCTGGACTTGCAAAGCTGGTAGGACCCAAGCCTGAGACTGTCA
>NW_005370872.1:372327-395753 GCF_000412655.1 Myotis brandtii | reverse complement strand
TGTGGGGGGAGGGCATTTCTTGCTATCTCATGGAGCACAGGGGGTGCACTATCTAAGGTTAAAGTTAGCACAAAGAGAAGAGAGCCAAGAGTTGGAAAAGCAAGGAAATGATGCCTTCATTTAAGCCATTGAGCCCAGCCATTCTTCCCAGAATCTTCCCATGCTTTTCTATTACATGAACCAAAATGTGCTCTTGAGCCAGTTTGAATTGAGATTCATCCCTTGCAGGTGTGAGGATCCTGGATCACATATGGTCCATGTGCCTTGTATTATGATGGTGTCCATGGCTCTCATGTGTGATTGATTTTCAGTGGCCCCAGGCCCAGAGTGGCCTTCAGTAACGAACAGGGCATGCTTGAAAGAGTCGTACTCCTTGCTGTTGGGTATGTGAGAAGGTCCCTCTTTGATCTCAGGGACCTTGGAGAACATCTTCTGGTTTGCTGCTCTTGTCCTCTCTACTCTGTCTCTGGAAATCAGACCTTCTCTAGTTGCCAACAACAAAACAATTGCTGTGGGAAAACATCTTTTCATGTGTTCAGTCCAGAACCAAGGCCCATCCGCTTCTTTTTCCAGAAAAGCTCCACGTTGGGGATTAAAAGGGTGTGCCTATCTTGAAGTTTGCCTCTGGGCATTTTAATCAGCAGCAGTGAGAAGCACAGAGATGATGAGATTTGCAGGGAGACCTTCCTTGAACAGGGTAAGCAAAAGAAAGTCTCAGTATGACCGCCTGAGGTTCAGAATTTAAATGACATGTATGAGCAGGGACAGTGTAGAGCAAAGTTGTCAAGGAAATTAAGAATTGTTGGAGGGCAACTCACTCTGAATTCTGTGGCCCACCTTTCCCTCCCTGTTGTTCCTCTCTAGGCAGTGTCTCGCTCATTAAGTCACCGAAGTCAATTTGTCCTCTAATTGTGTCCAACTGGCTCTCTTACACCATTTACCTTAGACTATTGGAAATTATATTCCTCATCCTCTGGCCAAACTGCCACCTCCTGAGTCCTCAGTGTCTTCATTGCCATAATTCATTTCAGAAGTAAGTCTCAGATCATGTTACACCCCTGTGGAATCAGGTCTTCCACTTGAAGCACCCACCCCCCATCTCCTCCTCTCCCAACCTCAACCCCCACCATATAGTCCTTGGGACTCTGCATGTCCTGGGCTCCAGCCAGACCGAATCCTCCTTCCCTTAATCACCCCAGTCTCTGCATAGGGCCTTACAGTTTTCTACCTGTGTGCCTTTTGCCATATAATTCCCTTTGCCTGAGATGCCCTTCTCTCCTTTCTATACTTCAAGGACACCTTGACTCTATTCTGTCACTCAGCAGAGATGTTCTTGATAACCCTTGAACTAATCTGTTGACATAGGACGTAAGAACATCCAAACCTATAGAGAATTTTAATAAGAATTTATTTGAACCAAACTGAAGACAATTGCCAGGGAGCAATATCTCAAATACATCAGAAAATAATAGTTTTGCAGCTTCTTTTATGCCCTTGTTTGGGGAAGGGAGACAGGGGACAAGTAGACCAGTAAACAGATGACCCAACTTCAGATAGTGATGAAAGCAGAGAAATGATAAGTGAAAACACAACAAGATGGGACTTGGAGGCTTTGAGATATATTTTGATCACTCTTAAATGACACAAGTTACAGATGTCTTGCCTATTTTCAAGGGTCAAAAACATTTTTCAAAGATGAATAGATGAATGAACAATGAGTTATGACATTTTCCCAAGGGCTGTGTTTATTTTAATTGATTCTGTAATCTTAAGAAAATCTTATGATTCAGTGGGTTTTAGGTATCTGACAGAAGGTAGGTGAGAGAAGGATATTTTGAGACAGGACTTTTTCTGTGCTTCCCCTCCTCCTTCATTTCATGTGCTGTGATTTCAGGTCAAGTCTGAGTTTTGATGAGGTGGTCCTCAAATTCAGACATTTAATTCTGACCTAATCTCACATCCCAGCTCACTGTGAGATGTTTTGCTCTCACATTGATGTTTCTCTCTTCTTCTCCCTCTCCCTTCCTCTCTCCGTAAAAATCAATAAAAACATTGAAAACTTTTCTCCCTTAAAAATCACCTTCTGAGGATTTTATTATAGGAGAGGCATTTTGTTATTGGATGAAGGTATTAAAAGCATGCGCTGTCTCTTAGTGGAACGGAGGCATCGCAGGGAATGATGCCTGAACAGAGCACCCAGGGGTGAAGGAGGCCTAGGCCAGGGTGAGGGTGCAGGGAGCGGGGGTGAGATAAAGGAGTCACAGAGGCAAGCTTAGTCCATATGATTTGTCCAAAACTCTTTCCCAGTCCATTTTGAGGACAGCAAGGCTAAGGTTCATCGGGTATTTACAGAATGACCATGCAGAGTATCAACATGTTGACACATTTCTATCATGGTTGGTAAATAGGAAAACAGCTGCTTCCTGGCTCCTCACTACAAACTCCCAGTCCTTGCCAAGTCTGGGTAACTAGTGGGTAACTGCCTTACCAGATATGGCATATTTTGAATATCACTCCCGGGACACTTAAGAATGCTTCAAGAACTGGCTATTATTCTATATTATGTATTTAGACATTTAAAATTACTGAGTTAAACCATTTTCTACCAGTTCACACTTTCTGAGTGTCTGCTATGTGTAAACATCCTGATGAGGTCTACATGCTGGGCCAGACAGAACACAGGAGAGGCCCATGTGCCCTCTCAAGGACTCACTGCATCTCACAAAAGCCCAGGTGCTTGCATGTGTCATTCTCTTGTTTCCCCACAGTGAAGAGAAACAGGAAGAGGGAATACAAAAAATGATACTGTGAAAGCCCAGACAAGGTCTTCCCTCCACTGTCCAGGGACCTGGTGGGGCTCTGGTCCAGCAGAGCCACTTAGCAGGAAGCTGGGAAGCAGGTGTCATGAAGTTTTCCCCCCTGGAGGTCTGGAGGTCCAGAGCCACTGCAGTGGAAGCATAAAACCATCAAAGGACTTAACCCCCAAGAGAGGCCAGTGGGACCAATTTCTCAGGGTCTGGTGATGACTCTTGTTTCCCCACAGTGAAGAGAAACAGGAAGAGGGAACACAAAAAATGATACTGTGAAAGCCCAGACAAGGTCTTTCCTCCACTCTCCGGGGACCTGGTGGGGCTCTGGTCCAGCAGAACCACTTAGCAGGAAGCTGGGAAGCAGGTGCCATGAAGTTTTCCCCCCTGGAGGTCTGGAGGTCCAAAGCCACTGCAGTGGAAGCATAAAACCATCAAAGGAGTTAACCCACAAGAGAGGCCAGTGGGACCGATTTCTCAGGGTCTGGTGATGACTGAGGCTCTCTCTCTCTCTCTCTCTCCCTCTCTCTCTGTGTGTCAGGGGGAGGGGAGGTGAATGGCTGTGTGGCAGAGTCTACAGGATGGTGGTGCCTGACATGACAGTAGAAATGGGCCAGCATGACTCAGTTATGGCTCCCTCCTGCCCTGAACTCTGTTTTCCCTAAAGTGCCCAGCTCTCCTTGGATGAGCTCTACAAAATGTACTCAGTTCAGAATGTCATAAAATGAAGGTAATAGGTGGAAAGAATGAAAAAAAGAGGTAAAGGGGGAAAAAATACACCACTGAAGTTCTTTCAGTGTTTTTCCTTGCTATTAGCCCTTTGAAAACTTGTTTTACTCCACCGCCATGCCTCTTAGAGAGCTGGTGCTCCTTGTTGAATGGGGGCCCTTACTCTAGCAGGGGTCCTCAAACTTTTTAAACAGGGGGCTAGTTCACTGTCCCTCAGAATGTTGGAGGGCCGGACTATAGTTTAAAAAAAAACTATGAACAAATTCCTGTGCACACTGCACATATCTTATTTTGAAGTAAAAAAACAAAAACAAAACAAAACAGGAACAAATACAATATTTGTATTTGCATGTGGCCGCTGGCCATAGTTTGAGGACCCCTGCTAGGGACTGGCAGGCATCAGCTTTCAACTTGCCTCATTATGGAGATGAGAAAATTGGCCTTTCCTTTGCTCTTGCTATGAACATGTTTTAATGTTGTTCATTTTAATACATGGAAGTTGAAACAAGTAGAACTCTCTGGGTTCTTGCTCTCCATCTGCTGGTGGGGGTGGGCCAGTAGGGAGATGGGCTCTAATAGAAGCTGGCCATATAGGGACCCCCTCTGACTTCAGGTCACCTACATGCTGAAGGTCAAGGAGGTCCAGAGTTTTCAGCAGCCCTTGCCCCTCCTCTGTACACTGACCTCTCCATGACTATCCCTGGGCCCACCGGTACCCATTCTCATGGACCTGGATATAAAACTAATTCCAGGCTCAAGTTCAAACTGTTAAAGAACCACTTTTGGAAGTGTAGGCATTTTGAAGGTTAATTTATCAAAGAATCTGAGGGTTGAAAAAAATGCTGGAGATTATCTAAGCCAGAGGTCATCAAATTGGGCCAAATCCAGCTTGACCCCCATTTTGGGGAAATCAAGTTTTGTTGACATACAACACCCACTTATTTATAAGTGTTTTTGTGCTATAAAGTAGCAACAATGGCAGAATTGAGCAGTTGTGACGGAGAGCATGTGGCCATAAAGCCAAAAATATTTACTATTTATTTACTCCTTTTCATACAGTTTGACAAACTTCAACCAACCAAACCCTGTTCACCTCCCCTACATGTGACCAATTTTGATTTATTTTACAATTTTTATTGTTGAAAGTATTACATATGTTCCCTTTCCCCCCACATTGACCCCCTCCAGCCTGTCCCCACCCCCAGCCCCAGGCCTTCACCACCTTATTGTCTGTGTCCATGGGTTATGCATATAATGCATACAAAGCATGTGACCAATTTTTGAACAGCAGCTGTGATAGAGAGCTACTTCCTAATGCTCACTTTCTAACTCACTAGTTCTTTGTTTTAAGAAGATTCCTTTTTAAAATACATATATATTTTTATTGATTTTCAGAGAGGAAGGGAGAGGCAGAGAAAGATAGGAACATAAATGATGAGAATCATAGATCTACTACCTCCTGCACACCTCACACTGGGGATCAAGTCAGCAGCCCAGGCATGTGCCCTGACCAGGAATTGAACCATGACCTCCTGGCTCATAGGTCAATGCTCAACCACTGAGCCACACTGGCTGGGCAGAAGGTTCCTTTTTAAGCTGCATTAGCTCTCTTGGTTTTCTTTTTGCTGTCACTTTCTTGGAAGACTAACAAGGCAGATAATTCCAAAGAGCTCATCATTTCTAATGGTAGAATTACAAACACTTTTACAGAAAAGAGAGTTGGTGAGTAGGAAAGCAACTTTAGAAGTTTTCAAACCATATGACATAGCTATTTGCCTTTTTTCTACCCACTTGGAAAGTCCACTCTTGAAAATTTGGGGACTGAATCATACCAGCCTTTGGAAGTGGAAGCAACCACAAACCAACATTCCCTTTCCAGCCCTTTGAAGGGGGTCCCATCATGGCTGTGATCCACATATACGGAGAGTGTGAAATAAAAGAGAAATAATTATGCAAGGGGAAAAAAGTGTCTGAGATTTTGTAATTTCAGGTTTTCACTCACATACTATTCCCTTTACTATTGCTGCGTTGCAAATCACCCCCAAACTTAGTGGCTTAAAATAATCACTTAATTTTGCTTGTAATTTAGTGGGCCGGGAACTCGGGAAGGGCTCAGGTGGGTAGTTCTGGTTTGACGCTTCTCATAGGGACAGTCAGATGTCAGCCAGGCTGGACATGCTAGATGGCACAGTCACATGGCTGACTACTGATATTGCCTGACAGCCGGGCTCTCAGCTGGCACCTCCACTGGCCTCTCCAGTTTGGCAGCCTCAGCTTAATTGGACTACTCACATGGCAGCTTGGAGTTCCAAGTTCTAGTGTTCCAGAACATGGTGGAGGTGTTCTCTATTGATTGCAGAGGTCATAAGCCCACCAGGATTGGGTGGGCATGTAGTCCATCTTTCTTTCTTCTTCTTTTTTTTTTTAAAAAAAATTTTAATTGATTTTTAGAGAGAGAGAGGATGGAAGAGGGAGAGATACCAGTAAAGGAGATCAACCTGCAACCCAGGCATGTGCCCTGATCGAGAATCAAACCAGCAAACCAACTGAGCCACACCAGCCAGGACTGTAGTCCACCTTTCAAGGGCAGGAGTGACAAAATCACATGTAGAAGAGCAGGTGGGATGGAAGTATTGTTGTAGCCATCTTTGATAAATGCAACTTACCACAGGTATTTTCCTGGAATGCCATTCCATGCTTCTACAGGAGCCGTGCCACATCCAGAATATGACCCATGAGGGAGAAGCTTTATTATTTTTTCCTTTTAAAGAATATTTATTTATTAAATTGTTTGGAATGACATTGGTCAACATGAACATATAGATTTCAGGTGTGAGTTTCTATGTTACAAGATCTGTATATTGCACTGTGTGCCCACTACCTAAAGTCAAATCTTCTCTTGTTGCCCTGGCCGGTTTGGCTCAGTGGATAGAGTGTCAGCCTGCAGACTCAAGGGTGCTGGGTTCGATTCCGGTCAAGGGCATGCACCTTGGTTGCAGGCACATCCTCACTGGGGGATGTGCAGGGGGCAGCTGATCAATATTTCTCTCTCATCGATGTTTCTAGCTCTCTATCCCTCTCCCTTCCTCTCTGTAAAAAAATCAATAAAATATATTTTTTTAAAAATCTTCTCTTGTCACCTTATATTAGGACCCCCTTCTCCCTGATCCCTTTCCCTCTAGCAACCACCACACTGCTGTTTGTGTTCATGAGTTTCAGTTTTATATCCCACATAAGAGTGAAATCATATGGTTCTTAGCTTTTTCTGACTAACTTATTTCACTTAGCATAATGTTCTCAAGGTCACTTCATGTTGTTGCAACATGGCACTATTTCATCCTTTCTTATGGCTGAGTAGTATTTCATTGTGTATATATATGTACCACATCTTTATCCAGTCCTCTATCGCAGGACACTTTGGTTGTTTCCGTGTCTTGGCCACCGTGAATAATGCTGCAATGAATACAGGGGTGCATATATCTTTGTGAATACACGATTTCGAGTTTTTTAGGTATATACCCAAGAGAGGGATTGCTAGGTCATATGGTAGCTCTATTCTTAATTTTTGAGGAATCATTGTTTTCCATAGTGGTTGTACCAGTCTACATTCCCACCATCGTGAATGAGAGTTGAGGGAGGAACTTTTTTTTTTCTTTAATTAAATCTTTATTGTTCAGTTATTACATTTGGTTCCTCTTTTTTCCCCCCATAACTCCCCTCCACCCAGTTCCCACCCTACCCTCCGCCCTCACTCCCCACCCACTGTCCTCATCCATAGGTGCACGATTATTGTCCAATCTCTTCCCACACCCCTCACACCCTTTTCCCCCCCAAGAATAGTCAGTCCATTCCCTTTCTATGTCCCTGATTCTATTATAATCACCAGTTCATACTGTTCATCAGATTATTTATTCACTTGATTTTTAGATTCACTTGTTGATAGATGTGTATTTGTTGTTCATAATTTGTATCTTTACCTTTTTCTTCTTCTTCCTCTTCTTAAAGGATACCTTTCAGCATTTCATATAATACTGGTTTGGTGGTGATGAACTCCTTTAGCTTTTCCTTATCTGTGAAGCTCTTTATCTGACCTTCAATTCTGAATGATAGCTTTGCTGGATAAAGTAATCTTGGTTGTAGGTTCTTGCTATTCATCACTTTGAATATTTCTTGCCACTCCCTTCTGGCCTGCAAAGTTTCTGTTGAGAAATCAGCTGACAGTCGTATGGGTACTCCCTTATAGGTAACTGACTTTTTTTCTCTTGCTGCTTTTAAGATTCTCTCTTTGTCTTTTGCTCTTGGCATTTTAATTATGATGTGTCTTGGTGTGGTCCTCTTT
This sequence comes from Myotis brandtii, assembly GCF_000412655.1. Taxonomy (NCBI): domain Eukaryota; kingdom Metazoa; phylum Chordata; class Mammalia; order Chiroptera; family Vespertilionidae; genus Myotis; species Myotis brandtii. The sequence continues at coordinate 387,878 of NW_005370872.1, read as the reverse complement.
GGATTCCTTTTGTTTGGGGTTCTCTGCGCTTCCTGGACTTGTAAGTCTATTTCTTTCACCAGGTAGGGGAAGTTTTCTGTCATTATTTCTTCAAATAGGTTTTCAATATCTTGCTCTCTCTCTTCTTCTGGCACCCCTATAATTCGGATGTTGGTACGCTTGAAGCTGTCCCAGAGGCTCCTTACACTATCTTCGTATTTTCGGATTCTTTTTTCATTTTGCTTTTCCGGTTGGGTGTTTCTCGCTTCTTCGCATTTCAGATCTTTGACTTGATTCTTGCGCTCCTCTGGTCTGCTATTGGGTGTAATATTCTTTATTTCAGACCATGTATGCTTAATTTCTAGTTGTTTCTTTATCATAGCATCGAGGGTCTCATTAGTTTTCGTGAGGCTCTCCAAAAGTTTATTGCAAGCCCTCAAAATTGCGTTTTTTAGCTCTATATCCTCCATTTCTGTCATGTTTTTTTGTCTCCGCATTTTTTATGCTTTCTTGGTGCACCCCCTAGTGGTCTTTGTGCGCAGTCTTGTTCTAGTTGAGCCTTGATTGTTGTAGTTAATACTAGAGGGATTTGACCACCAGGCCGACTGGCTGTGTGAATCAGCTGTGTCTGCCGCGGAAAACTTCTGTCCTCTGGGGAGGTGCTAATCTAGCCTTTGCCTGAGGCGATCCGGCAAATGGCTCTGCGCAGGGCTTGGGCGGGGCGGGCTCAACAGGGCGGGCGGAGGGAGCGGTTATAGCCCCTCTCAGTCCCGTTCCCAGAGGCTCTGCTTCTCAGAACCCCAGGAACCGCTGCAAACCTCGGAGAGAAAGCTGCCTTCCAACTGATGCCAGACACTCCCGCTTCTCCCGTTTGAGTCCGAGTCCCCAGCGATTCGCCCGTATCTGGAGCTCAGAGTCTGAGACTCCCCCCTGACCGAAAACGACAACCGCGCTCTCAGCCACCAGCCCGCTTTGCGCGCGCACCTCCGCACCTGAGTATTTTCCACACTGCGCCTCCTCTGAGCCTCGGTGTGCTGTTATTTTTCCTTCTAGTTGAAGATCCTCAGTCCTACCCTAAGAGGCCCCGAGTCTCAGTGTCCCGGTAATCATTGCAAGCACCTCTGAGAGAAAGCCGCCCTCGAGTTCCGAATGATGCCAGACAATCCAGTTTCTCCCCATATGAGTCTGGGTCCCCAGAGACTTGCCCGGAACTGGAGTTCAGAGCAGGGAGAAGATTGAGACTCCCTTCTGATTGAAAAAGACACTGGCATCCTCCGTTGCCAGCCCTTTCCGCACGCGCCTCCGTACCTCTCTTTACTTCCGAGACTCGCCCGGAACTGGAGTTCAGAGCCGTAGGGAGATTGAGACTCCCTTCCGATTGAAAAAGACACTGGCATCCTCCCTTGCCAGCCCTTTCCGCACGCGCCTCCGTACCTCTGCACTTTACTTCCGCACCTACTCAGTCTCAGTGTGGTTTTCTCTTTCCTTCTAGTTGTAGAATTTCCACTCACCCAGACTTCCTGTGGTTCTGGATGATGTCCGTTTTGTCTTTTAGTTGTATTTTTGAAGTGGTTGTGCGAGGCAGCAATTTCAGGTGTTTACCTATGCCGCCATCTTGGTTTCTCCTCGGGTTTGATAATCTTGACACTATATCAGGTAATTGCTTCCTGGAGCTGTCATATGGACGGAATTGATGAATGGCTCTTATGTGCTCTGTGGCGTGGTCTAAGATAAACAGTCTCCTGACAGAATCTAAATACACACCAGTCCTCCTGCCAACAATCATCCATTAATAGTTGCCACCAGAATTCTTTCCCTTTTTTTGAAATGGTCTAAAATCCACTTCAGCTCTCCCGCTGTAAGGCACAGAGCATCCTTCACAACCTCACTATGTATTCATGGCCCCAACTTCCCTCACCCACTGCCCCTTCCCTGCAGCTCAAAGGCAGGTTTCAGATCGTTGCCTCTCAGTAGTTGTGGGGCAGGGATTTTTTAATGTTTTTCAGCCCACAAATACCTGAACATCACGGGAATGCCCACCTGAGTTCCTAAATCTGGGCTGCTTTTGGAACTTCTGCAGTCTGCCTATGGAACCCCATTTTCGCCATTTTATCTTAGCCACATTTTGTCCCTGGGGTATTTACCCTTGCTCTAGTAGACCACAAAGTGTAGACACCCTCTTGTTGTTGTCTTTGGCTAGATCCTGCCTGGAGCCCTGAAAAGAGGCCCCTGCTGCTTAAGGTCGGATCTGTAGATGGCAGCATTGGCCTCACCTCGGAGCTTATTAGAACTGGAGACTCAGACCTCCTGCAGCAGAATCTGCATTTGAACTCAATCCCCAGCCAATGAGCACAAAAGTGTGAGAAGCACTGGTGTAAAATACATATTGGCGTTGTCTTTGACAGGTGCAAAGGTGCTATTGAGACTCCTGTACCTGTGAGTCACAGCCCAGGAGCATCTGGTTTACCAAGTACAGCAGGCAGGTGGGTTTTGGCAGCCTGAGGATCATCCTCCAACAAAGAATAGCAGATGCTGGCAGCTGGGAGGAAAGGCATGCAACTAGGATAAATGGAGAGATCAGAGGGAGTGTGGGCAGAGCATAGATTCCACCTGCCATACTTCTCAGAGGAGCAGACTGGATCTAATTTGATCTCTCCTGATTTTATCCATAATTGCTCAATGCTAACCTCCTCTGAGAGGAAGTGAAACACTTAAAACATCCTCTTCACTAGCAGCCAGCTTACCAGCCTTAAAACAATTGTGACCAGGTTGCAGGAACAGGGAGAGACGACGTTAGCAAAGCTAATTTCTTTCTCAAAAAGTAAGTAGCCTGTTGCTAAAAATTTTTACTAAGCTGGTGATGTGTGAATGTGCATAGGTACCTAATTGTGTTTTAGAAAATGGTGAATATAAGTTTTGAGGAAGTAGATGTTTCCTGCTTTTCTTCTTTTGTGGGAATTTCCCCAAATTACAAATATAAGTTTCAATAATAATGTATTTGATTTTTTTTAAAAATTAGATTTATTGAGGTATAATTTATATACTGAAAAAATAACCCTTTGAAGCATATAGTTCTCTGAGTTTTAACAAATGTTTATAGTTGTACAGTCATCACTACAACCAAGACATAGAACAATTCCATCAAAACAAGAAGTTCCCTTCCATCTCTCTGTGCCTTTCTCTTCCCCATGCCTAACTCTTGGCAACCACTGGTCTGATTTCTGTCTCTACAGTTTTGCCTTTCCAGAATATCATGTAAATGAAATTACTCACTTGGCATATTTCATGTCTGGTTTCTTTCACTTGGCATAATGCTTTTGAGATTTACCCATATTATGCACAACAGTGGGTATTAATATAGCGTAACCATTCATTTTTATTACTAAGTAGTAATCTTGGTATGACTATACCGAGATTTGTTTATCCAGTCACCAAACATTGGGATGATTTCTACTTTTGGGCTATTATGCATATTGCTGCTGTGAATATTTGTGTACAAGTTTTTGTGTGGATATATGTTTTCATTCTCTTGGGCATATATCTTAGAATGAAATTGCTAGGTCATATAGTAACTTTTTAAAAAAGATTTCTCTTTAGTTAAAACCTACTTATACCTATATTTTACTTTTGAGATATAAAAATAAGCAAGTGCTTCAATTTAAAATGGGAAAAGATTGTCAGTGGAAATTCAGAAGAGGAAACACACAATAAGCAAATAAATATGTGAAAATTAAACACTACAGCACTCTATACATTTTTTTTTAATGGGAATTAAACAGCAATAGGACATAGACAGAGACTTTATTTGTGTTGAAACTTTATCTGTGTTGAGGGTTCTGGGCTGGGAGTTTTTTGGGCATTCTCATGCTCTGTTGGTTGGCATATATTTCAAATAATCTTTGGGAGGGCCTTTGGCAATATGAGTCAAAAACCTTTTAAGTAGTACATAATCTGACTCAGTAATTTTACATTAGAAATCTATCTTAGGGAAATTAGTATGTTCTCTAATATTTAGGTGACTAGATGCAGAATGGTTTATATAATATGGAAAAACCCAGAAACAATGTAAATGCCCCACAATAGGGCATTTAATGAGTAATTTAATGTCTGTCCTTAGACTACTCTGAAACAATTAATAATTTTGTGAAAGTGTATTCATCTTGAAAAGGAAGGGTGGTTATGATGTATTTTTAAATAGGAAATTATAGCCCTGGCTGGCTTGGCTCAGTGGATAGAGTGTCAGCCTGCGGACTAAAGGGTCCCAGGTTCGATTCTGGCCAAGGGCACATGCCTGGGTTGTGGGCTCGATCCCCAGTGGGGGGCATGCAGGAGGCAGCTGATCAATGATTCTCTCTCATCATTGATGTTTCTATCTCTCTCTCCTCCCTTCCTCTCTGAAATCAATAAAGAAATATATTTTAATAAATAAATAAATAGGAAATTATAAACAGTATGTACATTTTTAAATAAAAATAACTACATGAGTCATTTAGGATGCATTTAGTTATAAGTAATAAAGCACTCAATTTATACTGACTTCAACAAGCACATTTTTTGGTTCATATAACTAGAAGCTCCAGAAGTAAGACAGATATTGGTGTTAATTTAATTTAGCAGCTCAGAATGTTCTTTAACTGAATTTCTTTTTATATCTCTTTTTGCCTTCTGCACCATCTGCTTTCACCTGAAAGTGATTTTTCTTGTCATGGCAAGATGGCCACCAATAGCTCCCAGAGCCATTTTGTTCAAACCCAGAGGAGTGTCTCTCCTCCAGCCTTTAGCAGGAATCCTAGGCTTCCCTCTGATTGGATCATCTTGATCATGTGCTTTTCTGAGCAACGAGGGGAATGCTTTGTATTGCTTGGGTTAGGTCTGGGTTAGGTGCTGGTCCTTAAAATAAGCATTGTGTCAAGGTCATATGATTATTGAAATTTTGTTTAGTCAAATCAGGAACTAGGCAGAGCTGGGGATAAGGTTAATCCCTATAAAGTTGCATGAATGTTCCACACTGGTGTGGGGTGGAATGGATGTTGAGAGCTCATCCTCAGATTCACCTCACCACAGAAAAAAGCCGGACGGATGTTCAACAAACTGTTAACTGTAGTTACTTTCAGGTGATGAAATTATAAGGAATTTTAAATTTTCTTTTGTTATGCTTATCTGTATTTTACATATTACTTTGATAACTTCAAAAAGAAACAAAGGCTATAAATATGAGGAAAAGCTGGTGTGGAACATTTATAATTAGTAGCTTGAGGGAGTTAAAGCAGACATGTTGGTCAACAGGAACTATGAGTTTTCAGAATGATACCAACTGTGCTTTGCAGAAGCTTCTAACTTCCTTTCTCTTGCTTCTGTTATGAAACTGTGGCCATTTCCTATAGGAGTAGTCTGAGATCTTTGAAAGTTAGTTTGGCTTAAAACCATTGGTTGCAATGGCTTGAATGTTTCCCTTATGTTAGGGTGGGGAAACCTTTTTGCTTTCTCTAGAGACATTTTTTCCTTGTCACCTTTAAATGCCATCAAGTGGATCCCAACCCCAGAAGGGTGCAGAGAACATGCCTCTCTTTGTAGAGGGTCACCGTGTACAGAAGGGGAGGCGCTGAACCCCGGGTTCTCCTTCTTCCTTCTTGGAGAGAAGACCCTAAGTGCTCTTTCAGGAAGTGGCTGTCTCTGAGGTCCGGCAGCTCTCCATGCAGTGAATCACAGTGTGACACTGGCTGCAGGCACCACTGAAGGGGCCCCCGCTCTGAAGGCTCAAGGTCCTGGGAGAATGTGAAATGAGGCATGTCTCTAGATTCACTTCTACTACCTGCTGGGCATTGGGAGTTCTTCCTGGGATTCACAAAGCAACTCCTGCTGCTCTCCCACAAACTTTCTCCTGGGAAAGAGAACTCATTTTTTTTTTCTTTCATTGGCAGGAAAGATCTCCATTGGGAAAGTAAGGTAAGGATTTTTCATGTCAATCTAGATATCTCATTTCTCACTTTTATTTCTGTGTGAAACTGGTTCTCAGTGTTACAGTTTCAGAAATTTGATTTTATCTGATGGTGCCCTTCTGGAATTATTCTATTGTGATGGTAAGCAATAAACTGGCATCTTAATTTCATAATGAGAGGCACACTTACCAAAAAGATCAGAATGCTCCACTCTGTCTCGGTAGGAAAATATGTGGGAGAGGAAATGAAGCTAGAAGGTGAACACTGGGTGGTCTAAAGGAGCCAGTCTGTGTGTCTACTGGTAATATCATTCACACCCCACCAGAATGTAACCTTCACTCAAGTATGAACATTTTTGTCTTGTTTGATGTATCCACAGCATGCAGGACAGTTAGAGTCACTCGACACATCCTAATATATAAAAAGTCAGGGGCCGTCATAACCGAAACAACCGAATGGATGACTGAAAATCAGGCTGTGTGGGGCGACCAGGCCAGCAGAGGAGTTAGTGAGGGATGACCAAATGACTGAACAGCAGGCTGCATGGGGCAACCAGGCTGGCATGGGGGCAGTAAGGGGCAACCAGGCCAGTGGGGGGCAGTTAGGGGAGACCAGGCGGGCAGAGGGGGAAGTTGGGGGCGACCAAACCAATAGGAGGGGCAGTTAGGGGCAATCAGGCTGGCAGGCAGAAGTGGTTAGGGGTGATTAGGGCAGGGGGGGAAGTTAGGGGTGATCAGGCAGGCAGGCAGGTGAGCAGTTAGGAGCCAGTGGTCCCGAGGGATCCTGGATTGGAGAGAGTGCAGGCTGGGCTTAGGGGACCCCCCTCCACATGCATGAATTTCGTGCATCGGGCCTTTAGTATGTGATGAATAAATCAATGGAAGGCCAGCTCATTGGATGAATGAATTGTTATTATTTTCTATTGTCACTGTCCTCTGCAAAGTTTTCCCTAACTTTTCTAAGAATATTAGACTCCCTCCTTTGGGTTTCCATGGTACTTTGAATTAAAGCACTTTACTTATAGTATTGAAACTATTTGCTTACATATCTATCTTGTTTAAATGACTGTGAGCTCCACAAATGTAGAGATTCTGCTTTTTTTTACTTAATTAACTGGAGACACTTCATAGTACTCTGACACATAGTAGATATTCATTGAATAAAATACTAATACTGTGGAAACCTCCTGAATATCTCTCAGCTAATGTGATCTACTGGTTCAGTGGATCAGGATATTCCACTCAACAGGACCTGTTTTTCTTCAATGTTGGTAATGCATTATTAACTTAATACTCATTGCTTCCAAGTGAACAAGCATCTTTTATTTTCAACTGTCATTTTAATATCTCTCTGTTGAACCTACAAATACACTGAAAGGTTTCCATGGATTACATTTCCAGGATCAAATTAGTCACCTCCTGATGTTATACAATGAAGCACCGTACTTAATCTCATCAGCAAACCATCTCCACGTCTAAGGGTAGGATGCATTATTTCCAGGAGGGCCACCTTGACATAGCCTGGGTTATGTGATTTCCTACAGCTCTGGTCACAAAAACTGAAGTCTCCAGCCTGGTCCCCGCTCACTCTGGCTCATCTCTGTTATCACCTGTGGTTCTCTGTCTGGAAGTTGCACTTGCCTTCTGAGCAGGTGTTATTTCTGTGGGGGCCACGAAATGTATGGCACCAGCCTGACAACTCTGAAAAAGCAAATGGTTTCATATGGACCCCCATCCTGGATTATCCAGAAATAATATTTGATGTTTTAAGACTAGGAATTTAGGAAGTCAAGACATAGACTAAGTGGCAAACACACATTTAAGATCAGGACAGACTGAGAGTCTGAAACAAGGTAAATCTTCAAGTTATGTAAAATTGGTGATAACCAGGGACTAGTGATGTGAGCCTCTTTCTTTGGCAGAGTTTGCTGTAGCCAAGAATTCTATATTCTCTACTCTTTTGTGTGGCCTGACCCAGTGGATGTGAGTGGCCAAGGAGGTGGTGAAAAGGAATCCTATTGGAAGGTTCTTTGTGTGCTGGAGCAAGTCTCACTAGTTCAGAGTGATACTGCCATGCATTTGTTGGGCACACACCACTGGGGTTTATATGTTTCCACCTGATTAAGGCCCACCCTCACCTCCCAGGAGGCCTTGCTCCCTGCACTTGTGTTGTTGTCGGATTCATCCAGTTGTGTCCTACACTGAGAATCCCTGTGATGACATCTCATTTGTTCTTTAATGGGGTAGTTTATCCATACGTCTGCATCCTGTGGGCTTAGGGGACCCCCCTCCACATGCATGAATTTCGTTGTGTCCTACACTGAGAATCCCTGTGATGACTTCTCATTTGTTCTTTAATGGGGTAGTTTCTCCATACGTCTGCATCCTGATGGCGTTGAAAACCTCTTAGTCATTTGGGTAAATCCCAACATTGGCCAGTAGCTTGATCTAGCTAACTGTCCCCTTCAAACATGTGTTTGCTTAAATTAGAAAAGCCCTTGTCTGTTTTCCTTTTTTAGGTGTTATCTGCAAGTTTCCATGAATAGATTTGCCCTCATTTCCTACCCACAGTACCAGCCTTTGTTATTTATTGATTTATTTACTTACTTACTTATTTGCAGTGTGGTTTTCTAGAGGGGCGTCTTTACCCTCCTCTGTGATTCTCAAGCAGCCTTACTAAACTTTTTGGTGTCCTTGCTTCTTCCAGGAAGCTTCTGCTAACTCCATGTCTGTACTTCCTGGGACTTATCTCAACCTTGCCACTCTGGTTTTCCATGCAAGAAAAGGAACACTTTCCCCAGATCCTCTTCTTGGAAAAAGAACGCACCTTTCTCTAACCAAAGATTTGTGGTTTGTATACATTTTCTCCAATTCACAATATATAAAATTGATCTATGTTTTTGCCATCTCTCTCATAAACTATACCCTTGTTCATTCCTCTCCCACTTCCAAATCAATAAAGTAAACTTTTTGAGAACAGAGGCCATATATCATTCATCTTTGTTAGGCCCAGCATTTAGCACAGTGCCTGACATATGTGAGTAGGTGCACAGTATGCTTATTAAATGAATGAATGAGTGAAGGAATGTATAAATGAAGCAATAAGGATATGGGCATGAATTTTAAAATCCTGATTAAAGAGTTTTGGATCACTCAAAAGTGGTTTAATGATAATTTAGCTAGGGTTTTCAAAGTTAATAATTTTCTTTGTCACCAATACTTAGAAAGTGAGGTCTTTTGAAAAAATACAAAAATAGAGTTACAAATAATGTTTTCAAAAATAACATTAGTGACAATAATATATTTTCTATTGGGGAATAAGTCCATTAAATGAGAAGATAAATATAATGGTCGTATTTACCGATAATCACAAGGATGAATATTGAAGCAGCCATTTTCCCTATAAATATGATTCAAAATTCTATACCCATTCTATAAAACAAATATAAATGATACTGAAATTAACTAAGAACTTTAATAACTTGGCATAGTGGACTTTGCTATGAAAAAATACAATTCCATCCAAATGGGAATAAAGAATTTGATGTGATAGGTGGGCTTATATCTCTGCCAAAGGACCTTTATACATAGGTTCTGGCAATAGGGAGAAAACATATATATAATTAAGTAAAAGTTCAAGTTAATAACCTACAAACCGTGACCTCCTGGTTTGTAGGTTGATGCTCAACCACTGAGCCACTCCAGCTGGGCAACACAGGGATATTTAACCAAGCAATGTATAGTGTATATAGATTTCAAAACTAAAGGAGTTCTTTTTCATTAGTGAAACAAATCACAGCATATAAAAAAAGGTTAGTAAGAATAGCTGTCATTAAATTGCACCTTAATTTTGGAAATATTCTTTTTCATTAGTGAAACAAATCACAGCATATAAAAAGAGTTAGTAAGAATAGCTATCATTAAATTGCACCTTAATTTGGGAAATAGAATTAAACTGACAGAAGTTTACAATAATCCTCAATGCTGAGTCAGAGAGAAAAAAACCAAAGTACTTATTGGAATCTGTGACTTCTGCTTTGCCAAGACTGTACTGATGATGAAGCATTTGGTTTATGGCCGAAGCCAGGTGCAGTCTGTGAGACAGAGAGGGTATGTCTTGTTGTTTAGGATAGGGCAACTGTCTTAACTGCAATGAAAGAAAACCATTGGCTCTGGAGTAGAGGATTGCCTACTAGCAAAACACAAAACTCACCATTTGGCTGCTATGTATTATTATTGTAAGCTTTAATAATGTTAAAGTCATATGCAGGTAAAATAACTTTTCACTAGCTTAGTAATTGCAGTCATGCAACATTAAAATAGCTAGAGAACAAAATAAACTGAACAAAATAGAAACAGAGGCATGGATACATGGATCAGACTGACAGCTGTCAGAGGGGCAGCGGGGACTGGATGAAAGAAGGTGAAGGGATTAGTCAAAGAACATATAGGCATAACCCATAGACACAGACAACAGTATGGTGATGGACAAAGGGAAGGGGGTTGGGAGCTGGGTGGGGGTGGGCAAAGGGGGAGAAAATGGGGACATATGTAATAGTGTCAACAATTAAAAGAAAACCTGGAAAAAAATAGCTTCAGCACATTTCAAAAGTAAATGCTACAAGACGAGCTCTTGTTAGAGAAAAACCAATCGACCAAAGACAAAAATACCTCTCAGATTCTGGGGAGTAGGATTGGCAATGAATCATTTTCTCAGCAGCAGAATGATGGCTGTTTGTTCTTTGTGGTTTACAGATATCAGATTGACCTTTGGCATTCTGGAGAGATAGGGAGGAAGAGAGAATCCATCTGTTTACTACCTGCTAGGTAACTGTCAGAGGATTCAGGAATGTGTAAGCTCCATGACATCAAAGACTTGGTGTGTGTTATTACTCTGTGTCTCCAGCTCTTAGATTCATGCTGGGGCACAGAGGTAGTTGGAATTTACCAAATGTCCCTCTCTGCTACTTCTGTTCCTTGGTTAGTCCCATGCCAATGCAGCAAGCTCCATCCCAGTAGAATTGAATGACTGTTTTATTCTAATCAATGTGCCAACATTTCATATAAAGTCGTTGTTTAAGTTTCTATGGTTCAGACAAAATGTTATGTTACATATGACACCATTATAGTTAGTGAGTATGGACCAGTCTCTTCCTGAAATCCTGGGATGGCTCCTGTGCCTTATTTCTACCTGCAGTTAGGACAGTGAAGTGCGTCATGAATTTGTGCCAGCTTTCTTTACACAGATGTCATTGTTACTGCAATCAGTTGGGTCAGACACATGTATCATGATCTAACTCATAAAATGAAAAAAGCTTTGCCACTATTCTTATGAGCTACCTTCTTTCTAATACTGTCTTCTTAGATATTTACTCATATTGCAGGTTTGTGAATTTGTATCACTCTGCCCAGGACCATGGCAGCCTGCTGTTTTAAAATCTCAAGGTGTTCAGTGAATGTGCGTGTGTACATTGCTTTTTAACATGCGTTTTTGAGAACTGAGTAGTTTAGAAAAGGGCACGGTTCTATTAAAGCAAAACAGTGGGTCTTTAGATTCAGGAATGCTATGAGTACTTAAAAGAATGTAGATCAAAATTTTGTTCACAAAAAATTGGAAGACAAAGCTGGAGGATTTCCCTTGTATAAAAAAAGGCAGGTTAACACTAAAAAAGTTAACTGCCTGGGAAAGCACTCATTAGAAAAACGTGTAATTTTTCTGTCTTCAGAAGTCACGGGATATACCTCCAGAGGCTGTGTAACCTCACCCAGCTCTGGGCTGTGTAACCTCACCTAGCTCTCTGCATATCCTCTGAGAGCCTCTTCTAGATGCTTAACAATCACGGCTAATACTTAGAAAGTGCTTGTTCTTGTGGTCAAATGCCTGGTGCTCCGGAAGCACCGGTTCCTCCCTCCCTTCCTTCCCTCTCTGAGGAGAAAAACAGAGATCCCCGAGGCTTCACCTACTGAAGTGATTTTTTAAAATAACAAAGTGCAGTGCCAATTAGACCAAAGGAAAAGCCATGTTTAAAGAGAAGGGGGCATGTTTATTGTGGGAGGGAAGGTCTGGTCTTTCAGAGAAGGTTTAAGAGCCATTCTGGACATGTCCACTTCTCACTGGCCTCTGCCAGCAGCCACTGAGCACTTGAAATCATTTCTGAAGTTTGTTCTGAGCTCACGAGTTCTTCCCATTGGGGGCAAGTCAGACACTGGCCCTGATGGTGGCAGTCACTGCCTGACGGACTGTGAGTGTCCGGGAAGGGAAGGTCCTTCTCCCTCTCAGAGATCAAAGATCTTTCGTTCTTCAGAAATTCCCAGGTGTAGGTATTGGGCGGATTCTAATAGGACCCATGTGAAGCCATTCTCAGATACCAGGAATAAGGAGGTAGCTGGCAACTGCTTTTCCTGCTGTATCAGGATGCTAGAGCTGCCATAACAAAATGCCACAGACGGGTAGCTTAAACAAGAGAAAAGTGGAGGCTAGAAGTCCAAGGTCAAGGTGCTGGCAGGGTTGGTTTCTCTGTGGCCACTCTCTTTGGCTTGCTTGTAGGTGATTTTTCTCTTGCTACCTCATTATATGGTCTTTTCTCTGTGCACACACATCTCTTGGGGGGTCTCTCTCTGTATATCCTTATGTCCTCTTCTCACAAGGACACAAGGGCACTGGTCCGATTGGATTCCCACCTCCACCACCTCCCATGGCCTCATTTTACCTTAATCACCTCTTTGAAGACTCTATCTCCAAATCCAGTCACACTTGGAGGTTCTGGGGTTAGAGATTCAAAATATGGATTTGGTGAGGACATAAATCAGATCATACCACCTTTTCTCTCTCTTTTTAAAAAGAATTTGATTCACATACTTTAATATGGTAGGTACTGTTAGGAAAAAAAAACTCAACAGATAACAATAACAAAATGTCATCTCAGAAATCAGAAGAGCTAGGTTTGAAGCCATACTTCACCATCACCCAGCAACTCCCTGAGAAGTATGAAGAGCCCTTCACAACCTTTAAATATTGGCCTTCACTGACATGGGGGGCACCTGGCCCAGGGCTGTAGACAGAGTGGGCCCTGGGGTTGGACTGCTTGGTCCAAATTCTAGTATCACTGTCATGAGCTAATTAACTCTGGCCCAGTTACTTCCTTTCTCTATCAGTCTTTTCTGAAAAATGTGAATAATGATAGTGCCTACTTTATAGGCTTGGTGTTCATATTAAAGAAGTCAGACCCCACTAGAGCCACCTCAATGAACAATCAATACATGCTATCTACTAATATATTTTGTCTGCCACCATTAGGGCCTGTGTCATAAGCTCTCTACATATGCTCCCTTCCAGGCCCCCCACTCAGGTTAGCACACATCCAATACTCTCTTGACTTTCTTCTGAAGTGGGGTATTTGTTCAGGAATGGTTGCTTTGTGAACCCTCAGAGGTGAGAGAAGCGGGAAATTCTCCCAGCTCAGTGACCAGATCTCATGATGAGGCCAAGGGGGCAGTTACTCCTCCAGAAAAGGGATTTGCCTTACTCGGCCTGAACTGCCTGACCAGAGGGGCACAGGATGGAGAGGAAGCATGGGGCCCCCACAAATTCATCAGCAAAGACAATGCCACTAGCACCATCTTTAAATACAGACATGAGGATAAACCAACACCAATCAAAAAAGAAAAACAAAGGTTACATATTCAGAGTTTGCTATACCAAGGGAGGCAGCCATCATCACTTAGGTTTTGATGGAGACTGCAAGTTAAACAGAGGAGTGGGAAAGCTTTCTGGTTGGAAAAGGGAAGGATCCAGGTTTCCTCCGATTGGCAGCTCTGGTCCTGGGGAAGTTCTAGGTGGCCAACTAGAAGTGGGTGTCCTATGTGACTGGTTAGGGGTACATATTCGGCTTTCTCTGGTTGGTCCTAAATTGGAAGCAGGGACAAAAATTAAGGATGAGACCCAGTCTTGCCCTTTGCACACATCAGCTTCTTTTGGGTTTTTTTTTGCAGACAGTGGTGGTGGCTGGTCCTGATTTGTCAGGGCAGTTGTGGATATAGTGTAATTCTTTGCTGAAATCTCTTAGCACCAGGGTTTTATTTAAAAGCTGAAGCCAAAGTAACACTTTGGGCTAGAAGAAAACAGGTATTCCCCATTTTAGAATTTCAGAAGAAGAAAAAGGCTTTTAGAACTGTCCTTAAGTGGAATGAATAGATGAGGGCTTATTATATGGGTTTGGTTGCCATGAGCTCTTGATATGCAAATATACCTCTGAAAAGACATTTAGATTTGGAGACTGAGAGATTTTTTCTGGCTGCATGATCCTGAATACATTACTGATCTTTCTGAGGTCTCATAAATAAAAGGAAGGCAATGATACTAGCCCTCATTGATTTGTAGATTTGCAGCCCTCCTGGAGAGTTCATGTGTACAAAAAGTATTCTGAGCCACCCACTATGCTAGCAATGCCTTCATTGTGCAAATCTGTCATTGGCCCAGCTGCTTGCTTTGCAGACCTCTTATCAAGTGCCACTAGGCAAGCAAGGGTGGGCATCTCGTGTTGGCTCTTAACCTATGGAATCTGCTACTCCAAATTTTAATCATACAGGGCCTACAAAATAAATTTTAAACCTTGGATTGGTATCAAAGCCCTCGGTCTATCCTTAGTCTTCTAAACCAGCCATCACTCCACCCAAACCAATCTGTTCATTGTTCCCTGAACATACTGGGTACGGTCCCATCTTGGCTCCCATGGCTTTCTGCTGCCTGGAATCTGTACCTCTCCTCTTCCCTCCCCAACTCACCCTTGACCCTGCTTTGCTCTGGTTTTCATTCTTGAAGGGTCAATGCTAGTCACACTTTCTCCAAGGAGCTTTCTCTCACTGCCTCAGTGATCCCTCTATTTCTAAACAACCCTCCCATAGCACACTTAGCTTCCTCATGCTTTTGGTAAATGAGTAATAATAGACATGATGTTTTTGGTTATAATCTAATTACATTGTATTCTGCATCTTCACTAGATAGGAGCTTCTGTATGGCAGCAAGGGTGTTTTATCACCTTTAAAAATATATTTTTATGATTTCAGAGAGGAAGGGAGAGAGAAAGAGAGAGATAGAAACATCAATGATGAGAGAGAATCATTGATCGGCTGCCTCCTGGATGACCCCCTGGGTATTGTGCTCGAAACCCGGGCACATGCCCTGACCAGCAATCAAATCATGGCCACCTTGTACATAGGTCGATGCTCAACCACTGAGCCACACTGGCCAGGAAGCATTTTCCCACTTTTAAACTTACCATTGAGGATTATATGTTGTGTGTTTCATGGCTCAATGAAGATTGGTTGAGTGAAATGAAATGATGAACAAGGTGCCACATTGATTAGTGTTTAACATATTGGAAAACCAGAGAAAGTATTTCTTGCTTGATCTCAATAAATAGTTCCTTGAAAGCACTTCAGATCAGGAGGGAGAGCGGTTGGTAGTTTCATCTTTATTATAGCTGCAGCTGCAGTAATTCATGGGGGAAGGAACAGCTTTTAGAATTTTATTCTAAAGGAAGCACAATGACAGTCACTCATGCTCAGTGTAGGGTTTCAAGTCTTAGAACACAGATAGGCCAAGCCCAGCTCATTGCTATTGGGGAGGTGTTGC
>NW_005370872.1:366510-372247 GCF_000412655.1 Myotis brandtii | reverse complement strand
GGCAGATGAGCCCCACCAGGTGCAGGGAAGTCATTTCAAGCAAGAATCCAGCTGGGATGCTATTGCTGATGACAGATTCTTGGCAGAATGGTGTGTGGAGAGCAAGACTGAATAATGAGGAATATAGTCCATCAGCTGAGCCAGTCCTGCAACACTGAGCCCAGGAGTGGGCATTGTTGGGAGACCCAAGGAGACAAGGAGGCCTCCACCATTGTAGAGCCTGCTAGCTGTGACCACCCTAAGTTGGGGCTCAGACGCTGGGTTTCAGGTCCTGACAGGGGGCCTGGCAGAATGAGGTAGACTCTGTCCTAGAGAGCTTAGGGTTCTATTTATGGCTCCAGCATGGGAATAAGATACTATATCTGGGGTAGGGGTGGAGGCAATCTTGTGCTCAAGAGTAAGGTAAAAACCCAAATACTCCAGGTCCAAGTTTAGAGTTGGCCTCTGAGGATGTGAGTGAGGATGACTGTAGATATAAAGAGAAAGGATGTGGAGCTTGATGATGCTGTATGGCTGTGATGTAAGGACCAGAGAAGTGTGGTGATTTCAATGTCCAGTCACATTTCTTGTTAGCAGTTGATCTAGGCTTAGAGCTCAGTTCATGTGATGCCCCCAGTCCAATGGTAGAGTGCTTATTTCAGCTTACCAGGGTTTTCAGTGGGGTCCTCCATTTCCATGGTGGTGCCCTGAGGCCAGTTACAGGGGTGTGCTCTGGGAGTGAGTGATTAGAAGGAGGCATTCAATGTGCACAGATTGCACTTTTCTGTTTATTATTGAGGGATTCTTATGTAAGATTTTAAAAAATATATTTTTATTGAGTTCAGAGAGGAAAGGAGAGGGAAAGAGTGATAGGAACATCAATGATGAGAGAGAATCCTTGACTGGCTGCCTCCTGCTCCCACACTGGGGATTGAGCCCGCAACCTGGAATGTTCCCTGACTGGGAATCGAACCCTGACCTCATGGTTCATAGGTCTAAGCTCAACCACTGAGCAATGCTGGCCAGACTTGTGTAAGATTTTGATTGAAAAATCCATAGCTAAAAAAAGTTTGATGGTGAGTTTGACAATGACAGTTATAATTTGTATCCCTCTCCGAAGAGTTGGAGGGTAGAAAAAAATAGATGCCTGGAGCTCAACAGCATGACAATGTCAAAAAAAAAATCCATCAGCATAGGAAAAATTCTCCACAAAGGGTGACAATACAATAGGCAGAAAAAAAATTGTGCCTTCACCAAGGGATTCTGTGAGGAGCTATGACATTTTAGATTCTCAGGAAGTTGCAATAGTTGTGTCTCCATTGTGATATGACCTTTAGAAAAATCAATAAAATTTATTGTACCTTTTCAGGGTCCATTTTATATACTTTGAACTCTAGAGGCCAGAATAAAACCATCTGAGCTAGCTCAAGTAATATATGGGTGTGATATGTTTTTAGAACCCAAGGACAGAAAATGCAGAGCACCTCAGTGGAATCAGAAGTCAAGGTTCTTCTCTTTGTTGTGCAAGGGCTTTTATGGCCTCTAAGGGGCTGCATGTTCCCTTGTCTCAGCTTCTCTCCTATCTCTCCCTTTCTCTTTCTTCTACTCATCTATACTCCATAATGACTGGCAGGTCACTTATATGACATCACATTTGGATTATATTCTCTATGTGAAAATCCTTGGGTCAAATTTTTCAGAGACAGACATTAACTCAGCACAGTCTATGGAATGATTTTCTATAAGTGATATCTCTACTTAAGGTCCAATTAAGTTTGATGGAGGAAGAGATAATGTTATAGGTCATGAGGAAGCAGGCAGCAAGGCTATGGTAGGCTCCTAACCTTGGATGGGGTGCAGGTGGGGAGGCAACAGTTGGTTTCTCTACAACAGACTTCTACAGAGACAACAAAGATACTGTACTTTGGGGAGTTCCCCAGGCTGCCACAAAGTGTACCATTTATTGCTGTGCATGCTTGAGAAAATTTTAGTCTACCACACAGCTCTTACCATTTTAGTAGTCATAGTCCATCAGCAATCCTGAGATACCAGCATTTCCCTAGACGTTCAGTCTTCCAGCTTCTTCACAATAGAAACAATATTCTTACAAATGGGGTCTAGTTGTCTAGTCAAATGACATTAGCCAAAGAAGACCTCAGGGGATGTATTCATTTGGCTTTACATTAGACATAAACTTCCTTGTAGTGGTTGAGAGAATGGGCTCTGGAGTTCTACCAAATGCAGATCCTGGCCCTACTGGGCAATAATCACACAGCCTAGAGCAGGTTAGTTAGCCTCTCCAAGTCCCCATTTCCCGTTTGTGAAAACTACATGGTGGAAAAGAAAACATCCTCCAGGGTTTGTGAGGAATATGCCCTGGGAACAATTTTGATCCCTAGAAATTACTCAGTAAATATTCCCCAGGATTGTCATCATTACTGTTAATCTCCCTGTCATGTCTTATGGACCCAAATGAATTCAAGTCTACACATCAATGACTTCTCTGCCTTCTTCACAGTTCTTGTCTTCACTTCTTCCCCAGATCTTTGCAAGTACACAGTGTTAACAAGGGCTTGTTAATCAATTCACTTCAGCAGTGTTGTGCTTTATGCTTTGAACTTAAATCATTCTTACAATCAAAGATGGGAAAGAGGATGCATAAGGAGTAGAACCTTGACCTGATTTTGTGCAATTTGATGAGTATAGAGAGCATGTCTTTCAAATCCTCCTTTTAGATGATTTGAATGTATGCCTCTCTCCTGAAATAAAGAGAAAGCCCCTGATGATTTCTCCAGTTTATTGATCCATGTCAATAAGATCTAAAATTGTCATCCTCTAGATTTGAATGTATGCCTCTCTCCTGAAATAAAGAGAAGGCCCCTGATGATTTCTCCAGTTTATTGATCCATGACAATGAGATCTAAAATTGTCATCCTCTACTGAAAAACATGCAATCTGTCCCTTGAGACTGTGCACAAGATGAGAGACTGGAAAACCACAGGAGATGCTTTAAGCTAGATTCACTCTTGTTCTTCTCTCTTGCAGGAGCCAAGTTGCCCTGATGATCATGAACTTGTCTTCTGAGCACTGCAACATCTCAGATTGGCTGAGGCTCGAAGCAACAGTGAAGGCCTCTGTGTACGTGGTCACTTTTTCCTTTGCCACATTCATCACGATCATCATCATCGCAATAGTGTCACAGAATTCAAAACTTAGGAAAGAGGTCCGATACATCTTCCTTTGCCACCATCTGCTGTGCATCTCATCCTACTGTGGTCTGGGAATGGTTTTCCAAGGGATGCGGGCCCTGATGGCCAACACCCCCGTGCTGATGTGCTGGTTGGTGTTTGGGGCCCAGATAAGTTTTGGAGAAGGGATCCTCTTTACTCTGGCCTTGATGGCTGTCAACACTTACCTGGTCATTTGTTGGCCATTGAAATCTCTGTCCTTTGTAGATTCAGTTAAGTATAGAATCCTGGCTGGGACTTGGATAATGATTATACTCAAGAATGTTTGTTTATTCATCATAGAGGGCACCAACTCCACTTCGGTTGCTGTTTTAAAATTAGAGCCCCTTTGCCCCGTGATTTTTAATGGTACTCCTGCCAGAACCATTGGCATGATTTTTTTTCTCCTTCCTCTAGCTATAATTCTTATAAGTTACTCTCTAATATATCAAGAAGGTAAACGTGCTGGCCATTTTAATAGGTCAAATATCAAAGCAAGGAAAACAGTCCTAATTCATTTTTTGCAGATCGCCTTACATGTAATACCAACCCTGATATTTATAGGTTTGGGAAAGATGTGTGGAGTGTTTTTCTTTGCTTTAAATCTGGTGCTTTTTGGAGTCTTTTCATTTGGCCAGTGTTTTAACCCTCTGATCTATGGGCTCGGGAATACCGAGCTGCAAAGCAGATTATGTCATTGGATATGCTGTCAACTGTGGTATAGTAGTCACACAATGAACAGCAGAGGGCAAGTTTAAACAAAAACTCAGCCATTTTGGGTCAATAACCCTAGTCCTAGTGGACCATCAGCTAGGGTGAAGGACTTGCTTTTTACTCAACCTAACATTGGTGCATTGACTTGATATTGAAAATAATATTAGTAAGTCAAAGCTTCATCTGGCTTACAAACTTTGCTGCTGCATACACTGATCTGTCCTCAGAGAAATAGTTTTATGTCTTTAATTTTAAACCCAGACCAACATTTTGGCAGCATGCCTTCTTGTGTTGCAGTAGTTGAGCAACTTTTGAGAATGCTCCTGTTTTTAGAGACTGAGAAATAGTCCATAGTTGATATGAAGGGAAGAAGTTTAGCTGTTCCCCTTATGGTAATTAGGGATAAGTTATAATAGAGCAGCAACAAAATAACAGTGACTTTAAAAAGTTAGAGGTTATTATTTTTTCTTATGTAAAAGAAATCTGGAGGTACACAATCCAGACCTATGTGGCAAATTGTTCTCAGGGCATATTCTCTTTTCCTTTGACATGATCTGCATATTACCTCATGACCCCAGATGGCTGTCAGTGCTATCATCACACTCTCACTCCAACCAACAGGAAATAGCAAGGGGCAAAGAAGAGTCAGTACTCTCCTTCTGAAGACACTTTCTAGGAGTTACAGAAAACATTTTTTCTTACATTTAACTGGCCAAAATTTAGTCATATGGCTATGGGAAAGTCATATGGCTTTAGGGGAGAGTGGGGAGAAATTTTAGCTCGTAGTAGTGCCTCCAACTACCCAGTTAAAAATTAGGGTTCTTAATACTAAGAAAGAAAGGAAGAATTGATATCAGGAAGCAAAACTATCCCAGGGGTCATTTTCTCAATAAAATTAAGTATAAAGGAATACAATGGATGCATTATGATTGTCACAAAAATATATTCTGCCTTTCAACATGATATACAAATACAGCGTTAGCTGTTCAGGATTCCAGGAAACTTTGTGTCATGTCAACACCTCTCAAAGAGAATGGCATCAATAAAGAGAACACTGAACTGGTTTAAATAGAATTAACACGTTATTTAAATCTAAGAAAGTTTGAGGCAGCAGTATGACATAAATTCTTTCAGATAAGTTTATATATGAAATTTCTTTACATGAGACATCCATCTGTGAATCAGTCAGGATTCATTTCGAGAAAAAGGAATTACCACTTTAGGTATTTAAACACAAAGGAGCTAATACAGGAATTAGATGCTTACAAAGTCACTGGAAGGGTTGGAGGAGTGGAAGTCAGGGCCATCGTTGATTGATGTCAAGAGTCATCTACTGCAGCTGTGATCTGGAGGTCAAGCAGCTGCTTCCACCATGGCCCCTGCTGCCTCATGCCACTCATAGCTCTGTGATTTCGTTTGCCAAAATAAACAGCAACAGGAAGACATTCCATCCTCCAGTTCTTACTTGATTGCCTCTAATTGGTGGAACATACCTGGCATCCAGACTCTAAGAGCAAAGTAGTCTGGGAAATGTAGTTACCCCAAAAGGAGTGTGACATGGAGATTGAATGAGGTCCATCATTACAATATTTAGCTTTATTTACAGGTAATAACAACAACCACAAACTATGATGACAACAAAGAAAATAGATACCATGTATTGGGCAACTATTATGCTCCTGACACAATGTAAGCCATTTTATATACACTACTAGAGGCCCAGTGCACGAATGGTGTTTGGGTGGGGTCCCTCGGCCTGGCTGGCGATCAGGGCTGATTGGAGCTGTCTCACCCAGTCCCTATTGAGGCAACTAGGG
>NW_005370872.1:353818-366025 GCF_000412655.1 Myotis brandtii | reverse complement strand
GGCCAAGGGGTTGGGGGGATGGGGACCATGGGGGTCTGTCTGTGGGAGCACACTGGCCACCAGGGGGCAGCTCCTGCGTTGCGCATCTGCTCCCTGGTGGTCAGTGCATGTCATAGTGACTGGTTGACCAGTTCAATCATTTGGTCATAATGGTCGCTTAGGCTTTATATATATATATACAGATGCCAAATCCTCATAACAATTTTATATGCAGGTATTACTATTCCTGACTTAGAGATGAGAAATGCTGAGGTTTAGAAAAGCCTTGCAGGAGCTTAGAAGGCCAGGACCTTCCCTTTAAGACAGGACTTGACCCAGGGTGATCATTTCATCATTACTAAGAGCTGGACCAATTGCTGGGGAAATTTGAGCCTTGCTTCTTCACTTTCCTTTGGGTGCAGACACCTGGCTTGTGGAAAAGAGCCTTTTCTCACCTTTTGCTTTGACTATATTCTCCCATCCTTAGTACCCGCCGCCCATTATTTTTATTTATTTATTTACTTATTTATTTATTTTAAAAAGCTATCCTTTTAATTTTTATTTAATTTATTGGGGTGACATTGGTTAATAAAATTACATAGGTTTCACGTGTACAATTCTCTAATATGTTATCTGTATATTGTATTGTGTTTTCACCACGCAAAGTCAAGTCTCCTTCTGTCACCATTTACCCCTCCCCCCTTTACTCTCTTCTATATCCCCTCACCTCCCTTTCCCTCCAGTAATCAGCATACTGTTGTCTGTTTCTATGAGTTTTTGTGTTGTTTTTTCTTTTGCTTAATCCCTTTACTTTTTTCACCCAGTCCTCCAACTCCCCTCCCCTCTGACAACTGTCAATCTGTTTTCTGTATCTATGAATCTGTTTCTATTTTGTTAATTAGATTCCACATATTAGTATAAGTGAGATCACATGGTACTTGTCTTTCTCTGGCTGACTTATTTCACTTAACATAATGCTCTACAGGTCCATCCATGCTGTCGCAAAAGTTAAGATTTCCTTCATTTTTACTGCCAAGTAGTAGTCTATTGTGTAAATGTACCACAGCTTTTTATCCACTCATTTACTGAAGGGCACTTGAGCTGCTTCCAAATCTTGGCTATTGTAAATAACACTGCAATGAAATAGGGGTGAAGACCCCTGTTGTATTTAGATTCTAGTGGCTTCTGTGTCATGTGTAGACTCCACTTTGACTTTAAGTTCTTGTCTTCTCTGTTCAGTCTAAGGCTTCCCTCTTCCTCCAACCCCAACTCTGAGAATTCAAAATATCACCTTCTCTTTTCTAATGTGCAAGTCTTCTCCAGGGTGGGCACCAGGGCTTATTACCTTTGTCTCCCTGGTAGACATCAGGCACTTGACAAAAGATGAAAAGGACTCATTAGTCCATGAGACATGCCTTTCTACAAACTCCCTTTTCCTAAAACTCAAGCTGTTTGTTGTTGTTGTTTTGTTAATCCTCACTCGAGGATATTTTCCCATTGATTTTTAGAAAGAGTGGAAGGGAGAGGAAGAGACAGAGAGAAACATTGATGTGAGAAAGACACATTGATTGGTTTCCTCCTGCACGCACCCTGACCAGGGTGGGGAAACTTGTGACCAAGGTACATGCCCTTGACTGGAATCAAACCCGGGCCCTTCAGTCCTTGGGCTGATGCTCTACCCACTAAGCCAAACCAGGTAGGGCTGTCTCTTCGTTTTTGTTGAAATTTTAAGTAATCTGAGATTGGGAGAATGTCTCAAAAAATTACCAAGCTTAACTCAGTTAAAATTGTGTAGATCTAATATACACAATTTAATTTATTCTTAAAACTTTTTTTATCCTTAAAACTTAAGCTCTATTTTCTGATATCAAAAGGTAACTTCTACTGATAACATTATTTGAGTATCAGAATGGTAGTTTTTCTTTTCAAAAGCAAATTATTAATTTTAAAAACAATTTTTAAAAATTGAGAATGTACAGTATAAAATTCAAAAGGTTCAAAGTTATATTTACTAAAAAGTAAGTCTTTCTCCTCCCCATTTTTCCAGGTCTCCAGTTCTCTCTCTCTTTTTTTAAAATAAGTTTTTATTGATTTTTAAGAGAAAGGAAGTGGGAGATAGAAACATCAAAGAGAAACATCAATATCCATGGGCTCTGTCTTCTACATGCACCCTGCTGGAGATGGAGCAGGAAACCCAGGCATGTGCCCTGATTGGAATTAAAGCAGTGACCTTTTGGTGCCTGGTTCAATGTTCAACCACTGAGCCACACCAAATGAGCTCCAGTTCTCTTTTGACAGTCAACAACTATTACTGGTTTCCTGTGTTTTCCTCAAGTAATTATCTCAAACTAGTAAGAAAGATCTATAAACTATTGAGAATTTCTCATTTGTGAGATAATTTTGGCTTTGATATCCTGAACTTGGATTGGGAAGTTGTTTAAATTTGATATTTAGAATAATTAATAATTTATGTCATGAATGACATCATCAATAATCTATGTTCTGATGTGAAAATCCTTTGTACCCCTAGAGAACCATAAACTTGGGCAAGATGCAGGAGAGAAGGGGAGAGACAAAGAGGGGGCTAAAGTTACTGACAATTAGTTGCAAGTTCTTATAAAATGTTATTTTCCCTCATAGAAATGGTGCAATGATATTGAATTTAAAGTCAGAAAGGGTTTGGTGGAAATGTTCAGAGAAGACATATTTCTAAAAAAATAAATCACCTAAGGAAAAAAATGTGAATTATCTCAACATTTCTAAGTTTTTTAAAACATTTTATCCACTCTAATTGCAACTATTATCACTGTATGAAACTATTTCTGGCTTTTATGTAGATATGCCATATAAACGCATGTTGACTAACTAAGAATGAACTTGGGCAAAATCTTTAAAAGCAAGAACAGAAAAGTAGTTCATAGTATCCATCCTAAGAAAATGTTGAATGAATCCAGGCTATTGTTTAGAGAACACTGCTCATACACCCTGGCAGGCTAGGGGAAAGGAGGCCAGAGTGTTCTTATGAGTTGAGAAGACCTGTGGGAAGGTCTGGCCTTGGGGTTGTTGGAAAAGGCTTCATACCAAAGGGGAGGGGCTGTCAGCAGAAGGAGGCTGGAGGTTACCATTGGCTGCAGAGGCTGAAAATGGGATGAGAAGTAGCTAGCCAGAGAGGCTCACTTTGACTGAGGACCCCACACCATGGTATAGAAGAGAAAGAATCACCATTGGGAATCTGCTCACCTAGAAGATGCAAACATCATATTACATCTGCCTTCAGCAAGGATGATCTTTCCTGCTCCTTATATCTCCTCCCAGCCTTCATCTCTCTAACCCTGGAGGAGTCACAGGCAATCTGGGGTAGAGTGCAGTGATTAGAAACTTTAATTCCATCTGCAATCTTAAATCCCCCTTATAATGTAGCTTAATATATCCATAGGTTCCAGGGATTAGGGCCTCTTTGTGGGAAAGCGGGTGTTATTCTGCTTATCATGTTTAATAGAATGAGATTGTTCTTTGGAGCTGAAAATAACCAAAGGACTTTTTAAAATTTGAGACAAGACAAAATACAAATCTAAACCCAAATGAGATAACACTTCACACCCATTCGAATGGCTATAAATATATATATTCGGAAGATATATATATCCCCAGAAAAATAGCAAGTTAAAGAGGATGTGAAGAAATTGGAACCTTTGTGAGACTGTAAAATGGTGCAATTGCTAAAGAAAACAGTATGATGTTTCCTAAAAAAATTAAAAATAGAACTACCATATAATCTCAGATTCCCATTTCTGAGTATATATCCAAAAGAATTGCAAACAGAGTCTAGATGAGATATTTGTATATACAAATATCTCATGATTCACAATAGTCAAGAGGTAAAAGCACCCCAAATTATTAATGGATGAATAGATAAACAAAATGTGGTTTATTTTTACAATAGACTATTATTCAGCCTTCAAAAGGAAGGAAATCCTATCACGGTCTACTTGAATGAACCTTGAGGACATTATGCTAAGTGAAAGAAGCAGGTCTCACAAAAACAAATGCTGTCTGACTCCACTTATATAAGGTATCTAAAGTAGGCCAATTCATAGAAACAAAAAATAGGATGGTGGTCACCAAGGGCTGAGGGGAGGGGGAAAATGGGAGTTGTTTAATGGCTATAGTTTCAGATGAACACTTTTTTCAGATGAAAATGTTCTGGAGATCTGTTTCACAACAATGTGAATATCCTATATAACAAAAAGGTTAATATGCAAATTGTCTCCTTGACTGGGAATTTGACCAGGGCGCCAGGGCTGGCTGGCCAACTGCCCTCAGCCCCTCCCCGCCGGCCAGCCTGGCCCAATTGCCCCGAACAGGATGGGCTGGCCGGACCCCACCCATGCACAAATTCTAGTATTTAACATGATCGAGCTGTACACTTAAAAATGGTTGAGATGTCATATGCTATGTAGGGTTTTTTTGGGTCACAATTAAAAAAGAAAAGAGCAAGAGTCAAAAGTATGGGGTTCAAGATCTCACCCAACTTTTTATCGGAGGATAGGTAAAGCTGAATCTACAAATGGGGTTTGAATGGACCTGGGGGAAAGAATAAAGTTGTTTCCTACTCACATCCTATCATGTAAGAGCGAGAGCTCTTACCAGAAACCAATTCTCCCAATACTTCTAGTCTCCAGAATTGTGAGAAATAAACTTATGTTGTTTAAGCCACCCAGTCTGTGGTATTTTGTTAAGACAATCCTGGCAGGCTAATAACACCGGTTTTCTGAGTCTCACTTTTTTCAATTATTACAATGCTCTTGGGACTCATCCATGTTGTTGCATTTATCAGTAATTTGTTATTTTTCATTGCTGAGTAGTATTCCATTGCATGAATGTACTATAGTTTGTTTAATGATTCACCTGTTGATGGACATTTGAGTTATTTTGAGCTTTTGACCATTACAAATAAAAGCTACTACGAACATCCTGTGTAAGTCTTTGTATGGACTTATATGTTTTTCATTTTACTACCTAGGAGAGGGTTGCTGGATCAAATGATAAGCATATGTTTAATTTTATAAAAACTACCCGACTATTTTTCAATATGGCTGTACCATTTTGCATTTCCATTAGCCATGTATGAGATTTCTAGTTGCTCAGCATCCTTGCCTACTCTTCGTATTGTTAGTCTTTTAAATTTTAGCTGTGGCAATAGGGATGCAATGCTGTCTCACTGGGGCTTTCCTTTGTATTTTCCTGATAAGTAGTGATGTTGAACATCTTTTTATGTGCTTAATTTCCATGTGTATATCTTATTTGAGGAAGTGTCTATTCAAATCTTCCGTCCCCCCACTTAAAAAAAATTTGGGGTCTTCTGATTTCTGAATTATTGAGTTATAAGTTTTAATATATATATTCTGGATTCAAGTACTTCATCAGATATGTGTTTTGTAGATATTTTCTTCTGGTCTTGGCTTGGTTCTTTAAATTTTATTTTCTTAAAAGTATCTTCAAAGAACAGATGGTTTTAATTTTAATGAAGTTCAATTTATCCAAAATTTTCCCTTGTAGTTTATGTTTTTTATGTCTTATCTTAGAAATTTAACTCAAGGTCTCTTTATTAGTTTTCCATTATTCTCATCACAAATTACCACCAATTTAGTGTCAGAAGACAACACAAATTTATTATCTAACAGTTCTATAGGTCAGAATAGATGAAGAGGAAAAGTGGGTTCTTTGGTTGGTTTCTCGGCTCTGGTTTCTCACAAGGCCCAAACCAAGGTGTTGGTTCTCTGGGTTCATATTGAGAACCTTGAGAAGAACCTACTTCCAAGTTCATTCAGATTGTTGTCAGAATCCTTTTTCTTTCGGTTGTATGACCGAGGTCTCCATTTCCTTGTAGGGGTTGCCCCTCACTCCTGGAGGCCTCTCTCTGATTCTTGAATGTGGGTCCCTTACTCTTAGAGCCAATAAAAGCACATGGGATCCTTCTCATGCTTGGAAACTCTAATTTTTCCCTCTGCCACAGATGGAGAAAGTTCTCTGTTTTTAAGGGGTCATAAGCTTAGATTAGGCCCACTTGGATAATTCAGAGTATTTTCCATATTTTATTTTATTTTTTTAAATTTTTTTTATTGATTTCAGAGAGGAAGGGAGAGGAAGAGATAGAAACATCAATGATGAGAGAGAATCATTGATCAGCTGCCTCCTGCACACGCCCCCCCCCCAGGGGATTGAGCCCACAACCCGGGCATGTGCCCTTACTGGGAATTGAACCGGGGACCCCTTGGTTCCTGGGTTGACGCTCAACCACTGAATAACACCGGCTGGGCACTTTTCATATTTTAAAGTCTATAACCTTAATTACATCTGCAAAGTCCCTTTTGCTATATCACATAGCATAGTCACAGGTTCTTGGGGTTAGAGAGTGGACATCTTTGGGAATTCTTTGCATATGATATCTAATTGTTCTAGAACAACTTGCTGAACAAGTTAGGTGTTTGATTTCTATCATGATGAGAAATTATGATTTTCATAGTTTCTGAACAAACAGAACCATGACTCATGCTTCATAATTGTTATTGCTGATTTCATGGAAAATCCTATCACATTTTTGGCATTTACAAAACATCTTTTTTTCTGGGAATTTTTAGGAGTGGGGCATGTGAAACTCCATTTCCGTCCTCACTTTCTACACACATCCAACATTCCAGATGGCCAAGGAATCCATAACTTAGTGGCCAATTCTATATTTATGCTACTTAAAGGCAGAGTGAGCAAATCATGGGCTAGCTCTTTGGCTGCTTACAAGTTTCTGCCTCTTGTCTGGATTGTCACTGAGGCTGGACCTTGGGATGGATCAAGACTTTCCACCCTGGGAGCTGGGGGAGGGATGGGGTGAGAAGTGAGGCAGGAATGATGCCTTGCTGTGAATGTCTCTGAGAAAAACATCACCCCTCTTTTAAAAAAAAGTTTCCCACAGTAAAAACTGTATCTAGGAAAATAAAGAACAGAAGGTGGCCAGTCTCAGAAATTCTACCCTCCCAGCTTTCCTTAGTCCCCAGTCGGCTCACTCCCTGGGCAGATGGTCTCCTCTGGGCTGGGAGTGGGTCACTGTTCTCTTTGAGGATCCCCCTGCCTGACCTTAGCCAGGGTCATGGATCTGGTCAGCCTGTCAGGAGCTGGTTACCTGTTCTGTAGTGGGGCCAAAGCATGAAGCATGATGGGACCTCAGCTCCACAGGCACAGAAGGGCAGGAGGGTAGGGAGGACCTGGGACAACTCAGGTCAAGGGCAAGGAACTCTCACTTATCTCAGGCAATGGCAATGACTTAGCTTTATGAGCAGCCATTGTGTGCCAGGCACTTTGTATATGTGATTAGATGAAATGACACTTCTTCCCTTCTGAGAAACTAGAATGATTAATTTGGGGCTGGGCACCCTGCATTATCTGTCAGTGAAAGAAAACTTTATATACTCCAGGGCCAAGGGCAGGTGTTCTTTCAGCAGAATAAAGCCCAAGCCAGGCTGAGTAGTTCTCAAGAAATAACTTGTGAAATAGACCATGTTAGTTAAGTGGAAGAAACCTAGGTTGAAGGACTCAGCTAAATAGAACTATAAATCTTTCCTGGGGATCAGGAGCAGGAGTCAGAAGGAAATTAATTCTTCAGGGTAAGGTGTGCTTTGGTTTTAGGTTATTTGGGGAGTGAAGTGGGAGCCCACCACTATACACCCTTTCCTCCCTCCCTTGGGTGCAGTGTTCCTTCTCTCCAACCCCCCCACTTTACCTCCTAAAAAGCAGAACAGTGGGAATTATTCTTTGAAGCACTTAGAGGAAAAGGGGTTGTTCTGCTAGGGACATTCCTTTCCCCTCCTGGTACTGGGTCCCTGGAAGGTGGGTGTTCCCAGTGCTTCTTTCAAGGTGTGGCTGTCACTGCTTCACTGCCAGCTTGGGGCCTCTGGTCCTCAGCTCTGGGCCCCTCCTGTCTTCACTTTGTGTTTCTCCATGCAGCCACTGCAGGAAAGCATTTCAGTCTGGACCTGTCAATAGTCTGGCTCCCATGATGTTTACAACTGCCTGTAGCCTGAATATAATGGGGGTGCCTGGCAGCCAGCTCAGGGCGATTTCACATGGAAATAGAATACCAGCTCATCATCCAAAATAGCTTCAGCACGAGCATCTCAAGGAAACATCTCAAGTCTCTCAAGATTGGCTCCTAGCAAAGCATCTTGAAGATCCTCTCCACTCACCCATCTCTGAAGTCCTGTTGACAGCTGCTCAATAATAGTCTTTCTTTCCCTCTCATATGCTCACCCTCCCCCCCAAAACCTGGCCCACACCGCTGCTTTTCCTCTTAGTCTTCCTTATCTCCTTACTCTCAACTCCTTTCTCTTCCCAGAAGCCTTAAATTTGTTCCCTTGTCAAAAGGTTAAGTCAGACAAAAGACCAATCTTATCTTAGTGCAATGGATGCCAAGCCTAACAGTGCCCAAAAAGGGTCCTCTGGCAAACTTGTTAAAAACACCGCCCGGGCATCAAACCTAGAGATTCTTATCCAGGGTTGGGAATCCCAGAATCTGCATTTAAACAAGCTCCCTGGTGATTCTGAAGTGGTTGACCATTTTGTAGGGAAGCAGGATTCCACCCCAAAATATGTCTCTTTGGCATGAGGATTCTTTTAGGCTGATTATTTTTAGGAAACAAAAGGCTCTGGAAGAACTTCTCATCTCCTCCTTAACTGCCTAGAACGAATTTAGATTGGAGGGCTTGTTTTAGGAAGGAGCTATCACCAGAAATAACTACAAAGAATGTGTGGGCTAAGTGTGGTGGGCTTGGGGTTGGGCAGGGCTTGGAGATCTAATTCCTTTCTGTGTCCCATTGTCTCTGCAGGGCAGGGCAAACATTTATTTACCAACATTTGCCCTTCCCATCTTCCTCTGCATTGCCTTCCTCCCCCAAGTCCCAGCCCCTACCCCCTTCTCCTTAGTTCAGAATGGCATATAAGCCTCAATTACATGACTGTCTGTGGGCTCCCATATTCTTATGGAGCCTCCTTATGTACAAAGTTAAGTTTGTTTTTTCTCCTGTTAATCTCTCTTTTCAGTTTAATTATTAGACCCTGAAGGGAAGAGGAGAAAGTTTTCCTCCTCAACAAGTTCAATGAGAAGCAGACAGATGTGCAACCATCTCAGAGGACCCCTCTATAAACATCATCTTGTCAGGTTTACTTTATTAGGACCAAAGACCCTTCTGGCAGTGAGGACCTGATCCTTGGCCTGCAGCATCCTGGAGAGCAGGTCATGTTCTTGCAAATGGGAGGGTCAGTAATTCAGGTCTGAGTGAGCTGTTGGCCATCTCCACGTGGCTGAGCCTACCACGTGTCCACAACCTGTTTGATGAAAAACTAGACTGCACGACCCTCTTTCCAGCGTACATTGATTAGTGCACCTCAGTTGTTGCATTATGCTAGCTGTGAGGTCCCAAGCTTGTGATACAGAAGGTACCTCTGCAGAGGGGAGGCGGGGATGCATAGGTGGAGGGGAAGAGATCAACCAAAGAACTTGTATGTATATATGCATAACCTATGGGCACAGACAATAGCGGGGTGGAGGCCTGGGGTGCAGGGTTGGGATGAGCTATAAGGGGTTAAAGGGAGAAAAAATGGGTCATATGTAATACTTTCAACAATAAAGATTTAAAAATTAATTAATTTAAGAAAAAGAAGGCACCTCTAGCCTCTGTCCCAGTAAGAAAATCCTCACTGAAAGTTTTTCCAGACATAAGCACATGCCTAACCATGACAGTCCAACTGGTTACTCTTAGCCAACCTAATCTGGTTTTTGGTTGTTGCTCCTGTTACTGGATGGTCAATCACAGAGTCATTGAGAGCAGGTTGCCCCCCTTAAAAGCCCTCTCTACTTCCTTCTAGTTCCCACTTTCACTATCTTTACTTCCTTTCTGTCTCTGGAGCGGGTCCACACTGCCCTCTGGTGGTGGAACAGCATTGCACAGTTGCCTGCAGAAGTCCATCATGCAGCTAATCTCAGAGCCTGACTCTGCCCGAGCCTGGAAAGCACCCGAGACAAGTAGTACTCAGCCCAGAATCTGATTGCCAATGAAGTCTACCTCTCCTGAGGACAGATGTATTTGACCAGGGGACCACACCTTCCCAGCTCCTAAAAATGTGTTTTCCAAGGTTGAATTCTGGTGTCAGCTGGAGGGGGGGATAGATTCTTACATAGAATTCCTTCAGGCATTTTTCTGCAAAGCTTTTCTTTATTCCATTTTTGCAGCTTTAACATTGCCAAGCTTCAGGGAACCATTGTTGAGTCATTTATAATCTCTTGTCTCACAACTTGGGTGGAGGCAGTCCTGAGTTGACCTGGGCTCTCAGCAGCCCTGGCCAGTGCGGGAGGGAAGGAATAAAACCCAGCTGGATCAGGAAGAGAGAAATAGCCTGGGTACAGGACTAGAAGAGATCCCTAGGGAGAGGCAACTGGCATTGTCTGCCAGGCTGTCACTTACACTGGTTTCATTAAGAGTCATTAGTATGTAAGTAGGTGTGCATCAGAACTGGGTGGGCCTGGGCAGCAGGAGACCAAAAGAGGGTGGCCTGAGCCTACAGCTCATAGGGAGTGGGGGAAAGCCAGCTGAACTCAGCAGAATAAACCAAACCCTGCTCTTGGGGGTGGAAATAGTTTGAAAACCAGAAAAGCAGTACAGCAATAAAAGGGAACCAAAGGAAGAGATGGTCTCAGAGATAGGGGTCTTGGTTGTCATGGCAACCAGACTGCTAGTGGTTGAGACTTCCCACTTAAAAGAAATAAATGCCTCTTTAGTGTTTTTTTTTTCTTTTTTAGTGATAAAGCAACCAAGACCCATGATGGGGGGAAGAGTTTGAGAGTTAATTTAGCTTGCCAGTGCCAGAATGAAAGGGTCACAAATGGATACAAGATCATGTAGACCACAGCAATTCTGCCCACTGGGAACCAGTAGGGTGGGAGATCTTTTATCATAACACTCTAGGGAGAGAAAGCTTTAGTGCTCCCATTAGAAGAATTTGGAAATCCAAAGATAATCCCAAGAGAATTATTATCTCTAGGACCTACCATTCCCTTCCATAATGGCACCAGGAGTGGCAGTCTTTAAGGCCATATTTGCCGTCTTCTTATATAATAAAAGAAATTCTGTTTCATTATATGCTTTTCTTAAGTGCTCAAACTGCCTCTGCCCTTTTCTGGATCATAGGTGAAGTCAGTCCATGTCACACTTCACATTATTGTGGAAACACTTGTAAATAGGACCTAGGAGATGTCTATACATTTTCAATTTATCATCCTGTGGCACTAGGCACCTCCACGGAAGCTCCAACACACTATCCTCCCAGTTCCTCACTGGGAGACTGGGAGATCCTATTGGACAGCCCTGCCTGGTTATGGGGGAGAGATGGGCTGTGGAGGTGTCACTCATTCTTTGGATTGGTCAGCTTGGGCTGCCCTAACAAATCCACAGACTTGGTGGCTTCCACAACAGACCAAGGTGCCAGCTGATTCAGTTACTGGTGAGTGCTCTCCGGGCTTGCAGATGGCCACCTGCTTGCTGCGTCCTCACATGGCCTTTCCTCTGTGCCTGTGTGAAGAGA
This sequence comes from Myotis brandtii, assembly GCF_000412655.1. Lineage (NCBI taxonomy): Eukaryota > Metazoa > Chordata > Mammalia > Chiroptera > Vespertilionidae > Myotis > Myotis brandtii. The sequence goes on along the minus strand of NW_005370872.1, from coordinate 354,418 downwards.
CATCTCTGCTGCCTCTTTATCCTCTTACAAGGGCACAAATTTGATCAGAATCAGGCCTTACCTTTTTTACCTCATTTAATCTTTTTTTTTCCTCTTTCTTTTCAAGATTTTCCAATATTGCTGGCAACGTGGGAGAGCAGGTCATCCATAAAAATCTTCTTTGACCCCCCCCCCCCTCCCCGCACTGCAATAAGCCAGTTGCTTATATTGGGTAGAAAGATAAAGATTACATGGGGAGGTAGGCAAAAGGAATAAGAATGGGTATAATGGTTACAGGTTACTGGCAATGTGGGCTAGGGGGTGCAAAGGACAGGCAACTGACCTCATTTCACCTTTAAATGTCTTCTTATAGGCCCTCTCTCCAAATATAGTCACATTGGGGATTAGGGCTTCAACCTATGAATTTGGGGGGACCCAACTCAGTCCATAAAAATCCTCTATTGACACTAAATAAGAATGAAAACTCAGAAACACAGATCAAGCCCTAACCGGTTTGGTTCAGTGGATCGAGCGTCGGCCTGCGGACTGAAAGGTCCCAGGTTCGATTCCGGTCAAGGGCATGTACCTTGGTTGCAGGCACATCCCCAGCAGGAGGTGTGC
>NW_005370872.1:305341-353654 GCF_000412655.1 Myotis brandtii | reverse complement strand
AACACAGATCAGGACAACTTTGTAAGTTGCAATGAGCTTTTTCTATTTTTGTGTTGAGGAAAGGAAAGTATTGTGATGAAAAGTTTATATCCTTTGAGGCTTGGTTAATAGATAGCAATTTGCATTATTAAAATGCTGAAAAAATCATCCAGTTTAAAATATTGACATAGAATTACAATCATTTTAAGTTAATATATTTAAGTCTCATACTAATGACCTAAGAGGAGGAGTGCTTTCTGGAACTTTCTTCTTCTTTTTTTAATGATAAATAGGGAGGACAGAGAATAGGTAGTCAGCATATGGATAAAAGATGTTCTTGAAAGTGAGCCCAGAATAAATGGATCAGAAAGATTTAATGGAACTGAAAAAAGAACCAGTTATGTATATTGAAAGGGCTCAGTGTGCCAGGCAAGATCAATGATAACAATATTACATTGAATCCTATCCTGTCAAAAATAACTAAAGACATAGCCACAGAGGTAAAGGGGAAAATCCTATACATGTCCACACACTAACAAAGAGATAGAATTCTGGCTGAACTCAGACTTGAGGGTTGTAGAACAAAATGCCCCAAGGCAGTGGAACAAAGTCTAAGTCAATTCTGAAGGTCAGAAATTGTGATAAGATATACACTGAGTGGCCAGATTATTATGACCACCCATCAGTACAATGAAGTGAATTAGTTATGCAAATAATAATAATAAAACCGTGAGAGTATTTGCTTAGGAAGTTTTCAATATTCAGTATTTTTGGAAGTGTCAATGAAGTACTGATGGGGTGGTCATAATAATCTGGCTGGTCATAATAATCTGGCCACTCAGTGTATGTTGTAGTACAATACATGGTTAATGATGAAAACAATAGAGGGCGTTCTGCGTATGCAAAGAAAGCATATCACCCATGTATTCTTCTTTAAAAATTACTTAAAAATATAATTCAGTTGACTGAAAGATGGAACAAAAATGAAGTATGGAAAAGTCATGCAAGAAAAGACCAGTGGGGAAACTTGAACTGTAAAAGCAGAAATACATCACTATTATTTTCATGACTATGGATTATGATATAACACAAAATTTGATGTTACCAAATAAATAATTGATGTAATAAAAATAACAAAATAATGACATATAATATAATTAAATACAATTAAAATAATTAATTAGAGTAAAAAATACAAATGTTAGTAATATAATGAATAGCAAATAGACAGGAATTAGGGAGCTGACAGGTACAAGAGGGACACACACTTTAGTTTAAACATGTGGCACATTAAAGGTATTTTATTTTTGGCTCTGGCATTTAAAACAAACATTACAATGCACTTGGAAAACTTTCAGGTAAGTATTAGAAGAACTTAAAACTGTAACAATGCTTCCAGAATAGAAGATAAAAATAAAGAAATATAGGCCAAAAAAAGAGAGAGAAAGTATTCAAAATGGAAAGAATAAGTTGAGACTTAAATAAGGCCGACTATAAAAAAAACACCAAATGCAATGGATTACTTCTTAGAAAAATATAAAAGTTGAATTGATTTAAAAAAGCAATAGAATATCTGAATAGTCTAATCACCATGAAAAAAAACAGAGAAAATAGTCATAGTTCCTCTAAAGGACTCTAGACTATATAATTTTATGACTTTAAAACACTATATGTTATTCCAGAACATATAAAATGGTAGAAAGTCTTATGAGTTATTTTACCAAGTAAGGATAACCCTATGCCTAACTATGGCAAAATACAAAAATTTATAGGCCAATCTCATTTATAAATACAAATGTGAAATCCTAAAAAAATACTATCTGCAATGGTATATTAAATATGTAACAAACAAAAATAGATTCCATACAAACTTAGAATTCAACTTAATAAATTTTTCATAGTGGTATGAGTGTACAAAAGCCCAGAATATGAAAAAATTTATAGGTTAAGAGCCCCAGGCTCTTCAATGAATAGATGGCAAGGAATAAAGTTGGCAAACTTACAGAATAGAAAGGGACTTAAGAGACAGAGTAGCCAAGTGCAGTGTGTGGAACTTGTTTGAATCTTGATTGAAACAAATCAATTGTAAAAAGATTTATAAGAAATGGGGAGAATGTGAACTATGATGGCTATTTAATGGTATTAAAAAAGTATTCAATTTTTTAAGTGTGAGGTATAATTTTTTAGTTGCAAAAAAAAAAAAATACTAAAAGGAAGTAGAAGGTGTGATGATGCTATGAAGGGCCTGGATTTGAGTCAAGGGGACAACTAATCACCTCCCAGACTCACTGGCAATTTAAGGATGACCAAGGTCACATCATCTGAATCCTGAAGTGGAGGTGCCTCAGTCCTTCCAGAATGGGGTCAAGGAGGAGCCTGGAGACTGTTCTCACTGGCTTCATGAAAAAATAAGCACTTCTTTGAGATCCTTTTCAAATTTTGCCTCTAAATCCAGTCCTATCTGACCCAAAGCAGAAGCCTGAAAGAGAAAACAGCAAATGCACAGATATGAAGAGAGAAATAAAGAAATATAGGCAAAAATAATATGAAAGTATTCAAAATGGAAAGAATAAAATAAGACTTAAATAAGGCCATCTCTAAAAAACAAATGCAATGGATTACTTCTAGAAGAGATCTTTCCCTGGGCCTCCCCTAAAATCTTCTCCCTTAAAATCCTTAGGAAGGAGGACCCAATGCGCTTTCCCTTCCAGGAGCTTGCGCAACCCGTGCCTTTCCTTTCTGTCCCCCTCCTCTCCCCTACCCCAGGCACCTTACCAATTGCTTCCTCACTCCTTAGCTCCAAGGGCCCCTCCTTTATCTCTAGAACATGTTTCCTAAGCCCATTTCTTTCAGGATTACTTCTTCTACCTCTATGATTTACCAAATAAAGTTTCTCTTACAGTTTGGGCTTTGGCTCTGAATTCTTTCCTAGCCAGAACCCAAGAACCCAGGATGCTGAACCCAGGTTTGGTCTGACCCCACCAGTCAGACACCTGATGCTGTTCCCGCTGCCTACAACCTAAGGACATCGGATTAGGACCATTCAATCACTCCAGCACTCAGGTAGAATGGGTGGGGAGATGCTGCTGCTACACTGAAATGGATGAGACTCTGCCTGGTTGGTAACTTGGACCTGACAGGTGGTCTGCACTGAAGAGCTGATTCTGATCACTGCGAAGCCAAAGATTGGTGTTACATACTGGTAGGTAAAGTAAAGGCATTTCTTGAAAGCCCACTCTTTGAAGGAAAGATGAACCTCCTGTTCTCCAAGGCTAAGACTGTCAGGCATGAAGGCATTCCCAGGTCCACTCTGCTACCTCCAGCTGCATGTATAGACACAATTTGTGGCTTATGAACATGCTGAATTGTGGCATGCAGGAGGGAGGGAGGCTGGGTAAAGGTGAGAATCTTCCTTAGCTACCTCCCCAAAAATGTCTGTACAAGTTAGAGTAAAAACCAGGAGATACTCAAGAAACCAAAGTTAATGATGTCTTGGGGTGGGGGGAGGGGTAGAAGGGGTCAATTGGGAAAAAAAGGGGGGACATATATAATACTTTCAACAATAAAGATTTAAATTGGGACTCCACCAAGATGGCGGGGTGGGGGGAGGGGTAGAAGGGGTCAATTGGGAAAAAAAGGGGGGACATATATAATACTTTCAACAATAAAGATTTAAATTGAAAAATACTCCAACTGATTGTCTCTCCCTACAAAGGAAGGTGGAAGACAATAAGAGCTGAGGACAATTTTGGATGATGTTTAAGTTCACTGGGAAATTTGGGTGTCGTAAGTCCAAGCATGCGCATCCTGGAAGTTTAATTTATTTCATCTTGTTTAATTAACTCATCTATTTCTATATTCCTGGGGCATGAAGAATAATGGAAACATAAATTTCCCTTCTTCTCAGTTTGAACAAGGAGGCTGGGGGAAATGGACTGTCTCAGTGGGAGCAGCCTGCCAATCTGGGAACTGAGGTGGATTTTTTTCAGGCACCATTTACAAGGGTCCTTCCCTGTCCTGCATGTGGCTCTTTTTTGACATTCAGCCCTGTAATCCTTGTCTTCTGAGGACAATTCTTGCAAAATTTTGTCATTCCAGAAATTAGGGGAAAGTAGAATGCTGTAGACCAATTCCAGCATGTCATAATTTCAAGAGTTTCATCAAAATGTTGATGAGACTTGGGGACTCAACAGGGTTGAGTCACACATGTAGTCACCTGTTGGGAATGGCTAAAGGCATTTCCCCAAACCTGAATAGGAAACTGATTGTGGCTGCCAGACAGCTAAAGGGCATCTTAATCTACATGTTATTGCCTCCTACTGGCCAAACACCTGAACAGCCGTAGGCTATTCCCCAAACTGACAATGCCTCTGTACCCTTTGAAACCTTATCCTTTGAAGTGTATTATCTCCACCTTGCCTTAGGACAAATTGTGTTAATAAAAGCAAGGGTCCTAGACAAGGAGGGACTCTTCAGTTCCTTTAGCTGAAGGTCCTCTGACCCCCAATGCCTTTCAAAATTATATCTCGTCTCCAGACTCTTTATTAGTCTCTGGATTTCTGTGTCATCTACGCGCAGCCCCTTTTCCAGATTCCTGAACCCTTCTTGATGCTGGGACATGAACCCCAGCATAAATGGACGCCCAAAGTGGGACAAGAGCACCAACAATAAATGGCGTCCCAAACTGGGGCTTTCTGAACCCTGGAAACACCAACAATAGTAGAAAGGCTGTGAGAAGGAAGCAGGACATGTCCTTTCTACTTCACCTTGTAAAAAGTTTTATGGTTGTGAAAGATCAGGCGTATGTCCCGTACAAACCATTCCACTGTATACACTTTCTCAGTCAGCCTTTCCTTCACCAAGTCCAACCACATGGCTTCCTTAAAGGGCTCGGCATAATCTCGGATCTAGGGACAAAGTCATCAAAGGGATGATGTCAGCACAGCCATCATGACGGGATGGATCCAACTTAAATATAAGGCAAGTCTTTATTTCCAGGGTAATGATAATACCATCTGACACCTAGATGCCAGGCTTTGTTCTGAGAACTGCCATGGTAATAACATGCCACAACAACCCTATGAGATAGGTACTATAATACCTACCATTTTACAGATGAGGAAACTGAGGGAGGGAGAGGTTAAGTAACTTATCTAAGATGTCACAGCAAAAAAGTGGTAGAGCTGGGACTTGAACCCATAATTTGGCTCCTCAGTTTGAGCTCTTAATCTGTAAGCTATCCTTAAGAAAGACATTGCCCTGTAGAGACAGTAAAACTAGGACCCAAGGGAGATGAAGCTAGCACAGTGGGGTGGAGTTGGTCCCACTCCAGCACCTGCAGCTAAAGGTTCTGCTCCCTGCAGACAGTAGCCTCTGCAGGACCCCTATTCCGGGTTTCCAGATTGAGTTTTTCACCAGAGAGATGACTGGAGGATGAGAATCATCCAATGTGACACTTACATTACTTGGGATCTTTGCAAAAAAGGCACTTTGTGGGTGACAGTAGGTCTTCAAGAGGAGGAACTCACATTTCTGTAAAACATCAAGAGGGTTTTAAAGGGAAATGCAGCAGGTAGACAGCGGAGAGAGCCTGTGTCCAGACAAGCATGCATGTGCAGGCAGACACACAGGCCCTCCAACCGTATTTGTCAAAGTGTCCTGAAGTGGGTTCAATTCTGTTCAGACTCCATTTTTGGGCACTGAATTATGGTCCTCTGAAGCCAGACACCCTTAGGTGCCTGTCCCCTGAGCCTGTGACTGTTGACTTCTCACATGTGAGCAGAAAGGAGAGATCTTGGGGTTTGAATCTGACTCACCAGCTGCTCCTCAGGCCCCATCTGCCTTGTCAGGACCTCAGATTCCCTGAGACACTGCTGACTTCCTGAAGACTCCTTCATCCTGCAGAAGGTGCAACTCCATGGGCTCCTGGGAGGTTCGGCATAGGTGAGCAAGGCAAGACCTCAGCAACAGCCACTATTCCTACGGCTGCCACTGTTCCTCCTTGCAGGAGTGGCTGGTGGGCACAGCCAAAGCTTTAAGGGGACACTTCCCAGTCTCCAAGACCCCTAGGTGGGGTGTGACCTGATGACCCTCCTCCCATGGAGGGTAGCAACTGGGGGTCAGTAGATGGAAGGTGGTGTCAGGGTGAGTGGTGGGCTCTCCTCTCCCTGTCTGAGCTGCTGGAGCACAAGGAGCCCTGAGTGTCAGAGGCTGGGCCTTAACCCCTGGGGGCCTTGGGCCCCATTAGCCCATTGAGAATGCAGCAAAATGAGGCAACCAGGCCATGTTTCCTGCCTTTTCTGAATAAGCACAGAACACAGACCACTGGCATTTCCCATCTCCATTCCCCTTGGACAGGAGTCTGTGCTGCAAACCTAGGAGAGGACATCTCCCTGGGGCAGTGGCAGCCTAGCCTCACAGACACGGGCTGTCACTGACACCAGAGGGGACAGAAGATGTGCCCCATCAGGTTGCTCTGAGCACACCTGTGCCCACCATGCTCATGGGGCCTGCTCTTCCCTCTGGAACTGAGGGACAAGAGGCAGAACCCGGAAGAGGGTGTGCATGGGGCTGCTGCGTCTCACTAACCTTTTAGCTTCCATGGGTGGGATGTGACAGTCCTCATGAAAGGCTCGTGGACAGGCGTCACAGCAGAGCAGCTGTCCCTCTCTGCAGCACACCTCACATTCATTCGAGTTTTCCCACTGGAAGAGGAGATAATGCGGGCACGCCTGGCATCAGCAAGATCCGCTGAGCACTAACACTGTGGGGCCCTGGGACACACTGTCCTTGCCTGTCCCAGAAGGGACTGGAAGGTCATGGAAGCCTTTTCTACACAGTATGGTTTGAGGACCAGTGGCCTTAGCGTCGTCAGGGGGCTGGTTAGAAACACAGACCTACTGAATCAAACCTGCATTCTAAAGGATGCCAGGTGGTTGGTATGTGAAATTTGAGAAGACACGGCTGTAGGCAACTCCCTCCTTTTACAAGTCTGGGAAGCAACTTAGTACCTGAGTCAGACTGGCACTCAGGCCTACCTGGGGTCAGAGCTGTTCCCACCTGCTGGGTGCCATCCCAGGCAAGCCTGTGGACCACTCAGAACTGTCCCTAAGGCTATGGCTGACAGACAGAAGGACACAAAGAGCTGCTGTGCAATGGGTCATTGTGTGGGCTTGAGAACTCATGTGGATCTTTCTCATGGCTTTAAAATGGGATCCAATAAATTCTGCAAGTGATTTAGGTGAGGAACCCCATCTTCACTGCTGAGTAAAGCACTGGTTCTGCTACTGGCGCCCCCCACCCCCACCCCCCGACCAGACAGACAGCATGGGCTCCACATGGACAAGAGACCACTTTCTCTGTGCTGAAGGTAGGAGCCAGGAAGTGGCATTCATCCTTTTGTGCCCATCTGTGGCATTGTCCCCCACCCCCCCCCAGACAGATTGTGGTGGGTAAAAAGGTGGGAAACAGCTCACCAGGAGCTGGAGGAAAGGATCCAAGGTACTGGAACAGGCCACTACCCTCAACTATCCACAACACAAGCATGAGGACCTGGGTAAAGGCTTAGCGAGGGAAATGTTTTTCTATTCTCAACACTGGCCACTCAGCCAGAGTGAAAATTCCCTTTGATTTGGGGATGGTGTTCATCTCTCTTATAACTGAGAGGAGGCTTCTCAGCAGCTTCCTCCATTGACTGGGCCCCAGGACTTCATTATGAGGGATCCCTCCACCCTGAAGTCCGGTGGAAGTCTTTCTGGCCTTCCCATCTTGAATTCTCCAGTCTGCTTTTCTTTGTCCTTGGGGTTGATACTCCATGGCCATTCTTGCCCTCTGACTGGATGCCTGGCCTGCTCTGGACCAGGCTGCAGATTTCAAGGTAGCCTAGACCTACCCACTCTTCCTAGTTAAGACTCTAATTGGATCCAGAGTCCTGAGCCACCAGTACCCCCCCACCCCCATATACTCTGGATCCCTCCACCCTGAAGTCCGGTGGAAGTCTTTCTGGCCTTCCCATCTTGAATTCTCCAGTCTGCTTTTCTTTGTCCTTGGGGTTGATACTCCATGGCCATTCTTGCCCTCTGACTGGATGCCTGGCCTGCTCTGGACCAGGCTGCAGATTTCAAGGTAGCCTAGACCTACCCACTCTTCCTAGTTAAGACTCTAATTGGATCCAGAGTCCTGAGCCACCAGTACCCCCCCCACCCCCATATACTCTGGAGTGAAATTGTTTCAAGCACACATGATATGATATAAAAATAACAGAGAAAGGACATACAATTCCTCAACCCCCTGATCTCTAAAAAGAGTCTGACTCTGGTTTTGTGATGACCACTGACAGTTTCAAGCCCCACCCTCCCTCTTACCCTCTTGCCACATCTGCACAAGTTGATAAGAAAGCTATTGGTTTATAAAGATAATATATATTTTTAAAGCTATGGGTTCCTTCTCTCAGCCCTAGTAGAAAGTCCAAACCATATAGGCCCTGCCCCAGCAAGAGAATTCTCACCCTATTGCTAACTGTCCTCCTCAGCCCCACACTACATTCCCTTATAGTAGCAACCATTGCCTGTACACTAGGCCCTTGGAGATGGAGGCTCTCACAAGCTCTGAGCCAGGACTCTGCATCAACCACCCATTGTGGGAAGCCACAAAACACGTTTGCAATATCGGCATCAGGTGTCTTGATGGTACACACGTACAGAGTTCCACACCAGTGAGACTCGGTCTACTGCAGAGCAACAGTGATGTCTAGAGTGATGGGGCCGGGGAAAGGCCTGTGTTAGTCTATTTGAAGTCAGAACTAGACTTCATTCTCATTATCCCAATGTGGCTCCTTCTAGGTGGGATGGAAGGTCGGATCAAGTGAACTCCTGGCTATCATGCGCTGACATGTGGCACTACGTACGAGTAAGAAGAAACTATAATGTTGGGGCCATGAATTAATGATCTGGATTTTAAATATCTTTATTGTTGTTGTTTTTCTGGTTACAAAAATTTCCACATGTACATAAATGTGTAATATGGAAAGCAAATTTCCCCTATAATCCTGTCCCATAATAGCTAGTTCTTTTAGATTTTTTAAAGGAATAGACTTACATGTTTACATAAACAAAACATAGCATTACAAGTTTGAGTTTCCAAAAGCTTTCCTGACCTCAAAACCTGTGTATGGTTTTCCATTGACTGAAGGATGAATCTTCACCTATGCATTTAAAAAATACCATTCTGTAGATGTCTTAGGTTATTTTATAATACTGATGGACATTTGTAGTCTTCCCTAATTTTTTTTTGCTATTACAATGAGCATGCTGTACATATCAAGGTGTTTCAAATCAGTATGGAAAAGACAGCTTATACAAGAAATGGCATTGGGGGGACCATTGTTTCACACACTTTGAATGGAGCCAGCCAGGGGTCAAGCTAGCCTACAGGGCAAGATGGGAGTGACACCATTGCCTCTGCTGGAGGCTCAGATCTAATAAGAAGCCCATGAATGGGACTTGTGTCTGGAGGAAGGCATCTAAGCAAGTAAAGAAGGCTAAGGAAAAGCAACTGGTATAGCCAATAGACTGCCATTTTCACCTGGAGAGAGGCTCTGCAGACACAAAGCTTAGTTCAAACACATTCTTCCATTCTGATGCACTTGATAAAAAGTATGTTGAGTTAGGATGACTTAGTGTTCAATCAAGGATGATCATCTTTCCTTTTCTGTTCTTATCTATTTCAACACCATATTTACTTTTCAAACTAGAGCACTCAATTTCTAACACCCTGTGTTTGCCATCATCCAAATATCCAGATCTTTGTTTACAACATATACATCATCAGCTCTTGTCCTGATCTTTATTCTAAAGAGTTATTTGCCCCCCTCTCTCAAATCAGCTATGAAAATAATGGTGGCATGTACAGGTATCAGAACACTAAAACAGTCAACATGAAGACGCAGTGTCTAAATGTGAAGGTCACTCAGAGCTGGGAAACTCCAGGATTCAAGGATGAGCCTTTGAACATGAAAAGTTGGCAACTTGGTGATTAAAAATGTGGTAGAAATTCACTTTCTATTTACCTCTCTCTTGAGACTTATTCTTGAAGGACAGAACGAAAGTCTTTTCTGAAAGAGAGAAGAGGTCAATGAATTAGGTTATTCTGGATACTTTTCTTTTGTAATTATCAAAGTTTTCACTTTCCAGTGAATGTTTGTACCTGGACATCCTACTGGGTCTCAAATCCTAGGTGTCTAAAAGAAAAATGAGCTCCTTTCTCCAATCAGTTCTTCTTCTGGACTTGATAAAATCATTTTTCCCTATTACTCAAATCTAAGACCTGTCAGTCTTTTTTTTCTCAGTCCCTTCCCCACCCACTTCTTTTCATTTGCATTTCTTCCTCTTTAGATAAAATCCTCTGGTTTCATCCCCGTGATAATTTCTGAGTGTAATTGAGAGGCTTTGTGTTGGGATCACTAGGACCCTAGTGTGTTGCTCACAGGATGGAATAGTGTGCTGGGAAGTACAGAGGAGAGACTGACCATGGACAGAATGGCCTGGAAACATTTCAATGAGGGGTCCAGATGGAACAGTGTCTTGAGGAGTGTTTAGCGGGTGGAGGACACTGGGAAGCTATGGCTGAGGTCTGTTTTCATCCAGTTTCCTTCTAGCCAACCCTACCTAATACCACCAGGGAAAGCTACTTAAATCTCTCCTGACTTCAAAACCCTTTGCTTGCACTTAAAGTTCTTCACTATCAGCACCAATCTGCATTTTTAGCTTTATCACACACATCTTTTTTTCTACTAAGGTTTATCTCTTTCTCAATCATGTTGTGGAATCCTAATGGGAATTTCTTCACACTTCTGTTATTGACATTTCCCCTCATCCTTCAAGGAATTAAACCCATCACCTATCTGCCCCTTGTACTTATAATACCTCCATCAGCTGTTGTAGGGTCTGTCCTTTGCAACGCACATTCCGCTTCCAGTCCTTTGATTTTGTTCCTCTTCCTTTAATTTCAAATTCTCTTGGTGTGAACCAAGCTCCCTCCTCATTCTGAATGCACTTCTCTGAGGATCCTATAAAACAAAGACAGCCCATCCCACCATCTACTTCCATCCTCTGAATTCACCCTAAACTCCAACCCCCAGATTGTGGTGTTCTCTACCTTTCTGGGTTCAGGGAGACTCCCTGGGAGGCAGAACCAGTAGCAGACTGAAGGAAGCCCTAAAACCTGCCTGAGTGGTGAGGGGTTGGGAGAGAATTGGCATTTTATGTGACACCTTCATGTGGCAAGGACATGGTGACCAGTGTCCTAGGGTCCATGGATGGATGACTCCTTTGGGGGAGTGGCCGCCAGGTGTACCACAGCAAGGAAAAGTTTGAAAATTCCTTTTTAACAAACACCTTTTTCCCTTTTTTCTGCAGCCTGTTTTGCAGGGCTCATTTCATGAACAATCACACACCTGGGTACGTTCCTTCCTTCTTGTGATTCCTTGGTTAGGGCAGGGGCCAGGAACCTTTTTTCTGCCAAGGACCATTTGGATATTTATGACATCATTCAAGGGCCATACAAAATTATCAACTTAAAAGTTAGCCTGCTAGCCCTAACTGGTTTGGCTCAGTGGATAGAGCATTGGCCTGCGGACTCAAGGGTCCCAGGTTTGATTCCGGTCAAGGGCATGTACCTGGGTTGTGGGCACATCCCCAGTAGTGAGTGTGCAGGAGGCAGTTGATCGATGTTTCTCTCTCATCGATGTTTCTAACTCTCTATCCCTCTCCCTTCCTCTCTGTGAAAAATCAATAAAATATATTTTTTTAAAAAGTTAGCCTGCTATTTTTGGTCAATCACTTAATTAATTCAGCCCTAATGCTTTGGTAGGGCCAGACCAAATGATTTTTCAGGCCTTATATGGCCTGCGGTCTGGACAACCCCCACTCCTGGTCTAGGGGTTCCAAAGAGCAGAAGATCAAGGAACTCACCTTTTTCCATTTTCTCCTTATGTAAAATCCTCGTCTCTCCACCACAGGTCACAGGAAGTGTAGGAGACTGAAAATCCACAATATCATCTTTGGGTTTTCCTGAAAGTGGACGAAGAGCACAGTTCGTTACTCAATCCTTATTCTTTCTCTCTCTCATGAATCCTCCTTTCCATGAGCATAAGCAGCACACCTTCCTTTACCTGGTGCAGGCAGGTCACTGAGTCATGGGGACCTTGTGTACCCAGTACTTCGGAAACGACAAACCTGTCGCTAAGTGAGGGAAACAACTTTCTGAAGTGTTCCCCCAAATCTTGTGTCTGGCTCAGCCTTCCTCACTTATTTCAGCAAACAAGGCCTTTAAGGGTGGAACCCTGCCTGGAGCGCTCCAATGTGGGTTAGGTCACCATTAGAAACTGTGAGCCAACAGGAGGAGCCTGCTATGAAAGTGAGCAATTAAAAAACAAAAAGAGTCCATGTAAACAGAAAGCACTGTGGAGGAAATGAAAAGAAAAGCCTCACAGAGAGAAGGAAGAGCAGAATGGGGGGGGGGGGGGGGGGGAGGGAAGAAAAACCAAAACAATTAACAATGGGAAGACTAACTCCAGGAATTCTTACAGAACATAGGGAAAGGGCACTAGGTGAAAATTATATGAAAAGACACTACCTGGGGAAAGATCTGGGAGCTTTATGATCAGCACACACATTGTACTGTTTATTTTCACAACAATCTGTGAAACAGGGAAGGCAACGATGACCCCATTTTATAGGTGGGGATGCAGACTTAGATCCAGAGAGAATTCCTAGTGGTCACCACATTTCACGAGGGGCAACTGGCTTTGGGATCCAGACATACCATCTGGTCTAATGTTCTTCCCATGCCATCCAAAGGGCCTCAACAAGACTCTCTAATATATAATTGATAACAATACAGGGGCACTGTTAACTCAGAAGGCAGAGCCAGGGTGGAAAGGTTAAGGAGGCAGGAGAAGCTGATGCTGGTGGGTAACTGTCAGTGTTTGCCTGGATTCTTGCCTACACTAGTGTTTTCTAAAAAGACCAGGGATTTTTTTTTTTTTTTGGGTAAAAAATGAAGAACTTGAAATTTGAACACCTAGGTTTTTAGCTCACGCAAGTTTTTTTCTGTTCTAATGAACTATAAAATGAGTTGAATCATACTTACTTGAGGGTTAAATGATAAAATGTAGAGCAAAGTGATTTGACAATTGTAAAGTGATGCACACACTTATATTGTTGTCAGGGCCTCTGTATAAGGTTGTGTGGGCTGTGCACTGAGCAAGGATTCCACCTTGGAGCGGGGATCTGATTTGCATCCAAGGCAGAATCCATCTGTACACTTCCTACAGCAAGCTTCCAGCAGAGGGCAGAAGAGGCCGTGGCTTCAGGAATCAGTTCTGAGAGGCGTGGGGAACGTGATTGAGGATGGAGCACCCTTTTCTAGTTCACAGGGGCATCATATGGGTAAATGGAGGCCCTGATATTATTGGTATTCATCCTTGATGAGGAAGAATGATTAAGGTTTTGATGACTTGACAGTTACTTAAGCATAAAATGTGTGAGGCCCAGGGGAAAGAGCAAGACTGACCCACTTACTGACTTCATTTGACTTTCGCACAGTGAACAGAACCTACACAGACGGTTAATTACAGTTGTGATAAGTACCAGAGAGAAAAAAATAGCCCTACTCCTGCCTGCAGGGTGGAGAATGCTCTAGTCAAGGTGAGGCCTGAGGATGTATAGCAAAGGGAGGGATGGGGATGAGGGAGTGTGTGTGTATGTGTGTGTTGGGGGTGGGGGGGGGGGGCGGGCACACTGAGCAGGCCCTGAACAGCAGGGACAAAGGAACCTATGTGTTGAGAAATCAGGCTGGTGGCCACCCAAGGGGTGTGGGTAGGGATTGGATTATATTCTGTTTCTTGACTTGGTGCTGGGTACACATGGGCTCTTGCTTTGTGTTAATTCCTCAAGCTGTTCAGGTAGGTGCATGCATTTGTCCTTAAACACATCACACCAGTGCTACTCAGCATGTGGCCTGTGATGAGACAGGGGCTTGACCAGGATAGAAATCAGTGCACTGCTGCCTCCACTGGGTAGGTCTGGCCACAGAAACAGTGTGTTCAGTGTCACAGTTGGTTCACAAGCTCTGCAGACCTGCAACAAACAGGCTTGTAGGTGGCACCAGTCTGTAGACCCCACTTTGAATAGCACCTGCTATACTTTAATAATAAGTTAATGGGACTAAAAAGACCAATGTTGTTTGTCCCAGAGAGGAAGGAGAGAGAGACAAGAAAGAATGCTGAAGAAGTAAGTTATAAAAGCAGAAGAAAAGTGAGTATAGGAAGAGGAGGAGAAGAGAAAGGAGGAGGAGGAGGGGAGGACAGGCCACCCAGGAGGCACAAGAGTTCAGAGGGACAGAAGCAAACCAGAGCCTGACCCACAGAGACCAGACCTGCACTCCTGACTAACTCAGGAAGAGAAAATTGGTCCCACCAGAAATGAGAACTCGCTCGGCTTTGCTTCGATTAGGGTTTTCACCAATTCCTAGAACGAAGAAAGTAGACGTTTATATTAAACTGGACTTATGTGTTCGGTCATTTTTCCTTATCGTTTTTGGGTTTCTATAGGTACTGTGTTGAAGAGTGGTTGCCAGGGCACAACGTGGACAGATTGGGTGGGCAGCGGGGCAGCACTCCTTACGTCATTCACTGGGAGTGTGTCACCTGTGGCACCTAGTTGGAGTGGAGAAGAGACCTAGGAGGAGGAGGAGGATGAGGACAGTGGGAGGGAATGCGGAGGAGGAGAGGGAGAATGGAGCTTTCAGCAGCAGGCCTGGGCCCTGGGGCACCTGAGGGCAAGTCTCTGCCTCGCTTACTTACCCTTTGGGGGAATATTTTTCTGACAACTTATTGTTGAACTTGAACAGACATCCTTTTTTCTTTTCTTTTCTAAAAAAAAAATAGTCAATTATAATTGGAAACATACATTTACATGCTTTATATGTCAACTACATTGAAGTAATATTTCTTATCTTTATTCCAGTTCGGAGAAAGACAGATATGAATTCTTATGAAAGGAAAATCATAGAACTGACCAAGTAAAAATAGGAAGCTCATGTTAATAGGTAGGAAGGCTAAAATATTATAGAAGTCAACGTGTCAAATTATTATATATAGTAATATGTATAATAATGTGTATATATACATTTAATACAAATACTAGGAGTTAATAAAGGATTAGCCTTTTACATATTATATAGGAAGGGCTTTTTAAGGCAGAAGTACAGGGCATAAAGCAGTGATTCTCAATGCTGGGTGATTTTGCCATCCAGGGGCTATATGGCATGTTGGGACTTTTTTAAAAAATTTTTTTTTGTCGTGACTGGGAGGCAAGTGCTATTGGCCTCTGATTGGTAGAGGCCAAGAACACCAACTTTGTAAAACTCTGGCATAAACCATACTGGAAAAGATAAACTGATTTGTCTAACTCAAATTTAAAGAAGGTTTCTATAACCAAAAATTTCTTAAGTTAGAAGACAAAAACAAAATAAGAAAAATTGCAATAACAAAGTGTTAATTTGATTAAACAACAACAACAAAAAGAATATTCTTAAACAAAAAAGGCATATATGAACAGGTGATCCTTAAAAGAAAAAATTCTAATAAAAATTTTATTAAAATATAGGTTCTGGTCATTTAAGATCATCCCAAACTTCAGTGGTTTATTTATAGGTGTTATCAAACTACAGCCTGAGGGCCAAATTGGCTCAATGCTTGTTTCTGTAAATAAAGTTTTATTGGAACACAGCCATTTGTTTATATATATTTATTTCCGGTGGCTTTGTGCTACAATGACAGTGTTGAGTAGCTGCAAAGAGACTGTAAGACCAGCAAAGCCTAAACTATTTATTATTAGTCCCTTTTTAGAATAAGTTTGGTAAACACTGGTTTAGAAAAACACAGGTTTACTTCTCCCTCATGCTGTTTATTGGTCACAAGTTAGATGAGGTCCCGCGCCATTGACACTCATGGAGCCTGGGACAGAGATGCCTCTGTCTAGAACAGCGGTTCTCAACCTGTGGGTCGCGACCCCTTTGGTGGTCGAACGACCCTTTCACAGGGGTCGCCTAAGACCATCCTGCATATCAGATATTTACATTACGATTCATAACAGTAGTAACATTACAATTATGAAGTAGCAACGAAAATAATTTTATGGTTGGGTCACAACATGAGGAACTGTATTTAAAGGGCCAGAAGGTTGAGAACCACTGGTCTAGAACATCGCTGGCCCCATGGCAGAGAATGACAACACAAGGCTCCTAAAGCTTTGGTTTGGAAGTGACCCTCTCACTTATGCCCACACTTCTTTGTCATGTCAAGTCACATGGCCATCCCTGAGTACACAGAGCAGGGATATATAATCTTCTGAAATATTGATGAGCAGTAATACAACCTGTCACAGCATGTTTAACCACATGCACGGTGCAAAGAAATTCAAAGAGAAACATTGGTGGAATATCATTCCATGCTTTTCATTTGTCAAACACAGAAAAGTCTTATTATTTCTAGTAGTGATGAAGGTGTAGGGAAGAGGGTGTCCATATCTTGTTAATGGGAGCCTAAAGTGGCAATTATTTGGTCATCACTATATGCTCATTTTAAATATGCAGACTCATTGACCAATTGACTTCACTTTTACAAATCCACTAGTAAGAAATACTACTGAGAATGTGTCCACTTTAGGGATTGGTGAAACTCTCCTCGCTGGTTCACCCTAAATCAGAGAGGAGCCCCAGACTCAGTGGAGCAGTGGTGACTCTACCAATAGAAATGTTAACAGTAGACACTGGAAAGTGGTCATGTGAGTCCAGAGAGCACAGCTGAGGTCAACTGCACCCAGGGGATACACTTACTTCTTCCAATAACCACTCAAACCAACAGATCTTTGCTCTGTCTTTATGCCCTTCTTGTCTACACTGCTTTCTTCTTCTCATATTAACTTTTCATGTCCACCTAACCTTGTGCCTGCTGCATGAGAAACCCTCCCACCCTGAGCCTTCAAATGATAGATTCTGTCACCAGCCTTACCCTCAGGTCCAGATGTTTGGGCACTTTCAGTCCTTGCCTTTTGGGCCCTTGTCATCACCCGTGAGTTTCCGGTTGAGTTATTCTTCTTTTGAGTCGCCTGATCCACCATTTGAGGCACAGGTGAGGTGGTTCCTGGGCCAAATAGTGATTTGTGAGTAGTTTCCATTGGGGTCCCTAATGAAGCTCCTCTTTCCCCTGTTAGTGACCTTTCTTCTGATGCTCCCTGTCTCCACGCTGTCAGGAAATCCTGCATCCCTATACCTTACTTTATCTTACTGTTTTTCTATTTTACTTGGAAATTTAAAAAGTTGCATAATGAAGTAATAAAGATATACTAAATTATTAACGTTTAAGTTAGGCCTTTTATTTTCAAATTTATAACCTGGTTTTTCAAGACTTGAAGAATATATATAGAGAGATTATTATAAGCTTTAGCTATAAAATATTTCTTAGCCAAAACTCAAGGCCAGAAATCATAAAGGTAAAAGACAGATTTGACCATTAAAAAATTTAAAAATGTCCACACTTCAGAAAACATCCCCACAATATTCAAAAAAATTGCAATATAGTAAAATATAGAGGGTTAATATCCTTAATGACCAAAATCATCAACAAACAGAAGAATGTTCAGCTTTTTCCCCTCCAAGGACAGTGATTACAATGAGCATAACAGTAGCCATGGTGAGAATGAATTAACATGCACTCGTTCACCAGCACATGCCAACATCATCAGTTGCTTGTGCCCAGTTATACTATTATGTTTGTATTTATGATGCGATGTTTTCTTCCCAATTTTCCCAGAAAAGTCATGTGAGAAGCATGGAGATTGGGACTTAAGAAAAAACTTGACCTAAGGCTTGGGCACTTCCAATAAAGTACCAAGAATATGCTTAGTGCATGAATTCTCAGTAGTGGTGATGCTGCCCAAAAATTGATTCCTGGGGGGAAAATCTTACTCTTTTTTATGTATAAGGCATAAATAAATATATGCAGTCCCTAAATCAATATAGAATATCTTTGTGAAATTAAAATGTCATGGGGTGTGTGTTCTTGATTAGGTAAAAAAACACATGCAAGTGGGCTCCCTAGGGCAGTGATAATGAAAAGAGGGCTGAGAAATGCTTGCTTAGAATAAAACAGTTCTGAATCTGGGCTCCAGAGACCACACTTTGAGACTTACAGTCCCTCATCTGTACCTTGTGTGATTCTTGGTGGCGTGCTGGGTGGGTCCTGGGGACTCTTTGTTTCATTCATATCTGAAGTGTCATCACTGACCTCTCAAAAAAAATGGCATTCTGTTCAGATCTCAGTAAACACGCCCTAGAAGGTCTCATGGGGAATCTCACAGAGATCCAGGGAGGAAACTTGCACACCCTGCAGCTGAAGGCTGGAGGTTGCATGTCTTCTAGAGCCTCCACGGTGCCCTCCTCTGTGTCCATCACTGGGTGTCTCCCACTCAGGGCAGCAGGACATCCAATGAGAGAGCAGTCATCTGAACCCATGGACCAGAGGCTCAAAGTGAGGTCATAAACCCCTGAGGGGTCCTAAAAACCCTTTTAGGAGATTTTTGAGGTGAAAATTATTTTCATAATAAGGTGTCTTTTGTCTTTGTCACTATGTAGATCTCTCTACACACGGATCAAGAACTGCCGGTGCCTTAGGACAAATCAAAGCAGTGTCTCCAAACCATAGGAGTGGTTACTGTGGGAGTGGTCATTGCACTCCTCACTGTCACTCACCAGGAAAAAAAAAAAAAAAGCCAGTTTGAAGAATGTTCTTGATGAGGCAGTAAAAACTATTAATTTTATTAAATTTCTATCCTTGAGTACACATCCTTTTAATAGTCTTTGTGCCCTAAGTCCCAGCTGGGGTCAGCTATACCCTGTAATCACAGCTGTTTCTTTAACAAAAACTCCTCAGATGTAACCGGTATTTGTGCCCTCTCTGGTGCTCCTGTCACACCTCATCGTCTTTCCCTGCATTGCTCCCTCCTTCTCATATTAACTTCTCATGTCCACCTAACTCTGTGCCTGCTGCACAAGAGACCCACACTGAGCTTCCAAATGACAGATTCTGTCACCAGTCTTACCCTCAGGTCCAGACGTCTGGGCACATTTAGTCCTTGTCTTTTGGGTCCTTTTCACCACCTTTGAGTTCCTGGTTGAGTCATCCTTCCTTTGAGTCACCTGATCCACCATTTGGAGCTTCTCTTGGATTCTTTGACCAGGTGAGGCTGTTCCTGCGCCAAATAGGGATTTGTGAGTAGTTTCCATTGGGATCCCCTCTGAGTGACCTTCCTTCTTATGTCTCTAGCTCCGAAATGTTGAGATCTCTGTACCTGTGTGCCTCACTTTTCTCCTGCTATTTCTCTGTAATTATATATTTTTTCTTGTGTGTGCCTTACTTCCCTTCCCCCATCCCCAAATTCACCACCTGATCTCACTCTTTGTAGAACCTATTGAAATCACCCAGAGAAATGTGGGAGAATCCCAGAGCAGTGGGGCTTATTTCCTGGCTCCTGTGTCTGAGTTACAGCTGCCACAAGGAGGTGGCCACATTTGAGTAAAAATGGCCTGGTGGTTCGTTTCAGCAGAGGAGGGGCCTTCTAAAGTTGTTTCCCCAGGGCCCCTGTGTGGCATGGGAGAGATGGGGGTGGGGGGAGGGGTGTCTGTGCAGGGCGAGTCTGCCTCTTTGTTGAAAGAGATCATAATTTTCATTGACTGTGGACTTTAGAACCTGATCCCCAGTAGAGCAAGGATATCTCTTTGAAAGCCAGGGGGACAGTATATGCCCTCTCCTGGAAGATGGACAGATGAACTTTTTTTTTTTTTTAACATTCAAGTGCCACTTATGGAAGAAGCAGGAGTGGCTAAAAGTTGGAGAAGAGGTACCCAGGGAATTCAGTCATGACAGTTACTGAGTATTTATCCAAAAAGACACTGGGGCCACCTCAAAGAGCCTAACAGTTTCCTTTAACATGTTTTTGCCACATGTTTTTCCCCTGTCACAAACGGAGAGTTTCAGAGAAGTGAGAACTGTTACCAAAAAGAAAGACTACCACCTTTTTTGCATGCCAGAGTATAGCATGTATATTTTTAGTAGGACTATCTGTGTTATTTTCTCTCTCAAAATTTGGTGTCTTTTTTCAGGTGTTATTAGTATTTTTAATAAATATGATTAACTGCAAAGTAAATAAAATAGGAACAAAGCCAAATCTGGAAGGGCCTGGCATCTTCTTAGCAGAGGGAAGTCTCAGTAGGGAAGTTACCCAAACAGAACAGCTTAACAGAAGCCCTAGAAGCTCCCCATTTCTAACAAGGCCACTCTGACTGGAGAGTGTGTGCTGTTGCATAGTCACACAGATGTTCCTGCCTCAGTCCCACAAACCTTTAGAGCACTATGAGAGTGGATGCCTCAGTATTGGGATGCTGGCCAGAGGGCATGCAAACCATCCATGCCTGCTCTAAACTAGGGATAACAAGAAAGGATTATGTGGGTTCTATTTCTGTGCTGTGAGATTTCCCTCCAATAACTCTTAGTTTATACCAAGATCACATACTGATAGTGGTACCTGTGACTGTGCATAGCATAATAATAAATCACAAACCATCTTTTGTCAGATCATCCTTCAAATGATGGGATATAGGAAATATGGTTTCTTTCATTTTTTTTTTTCATTTAGGTAATACTTAATGTCACATTTGTGCCTGGAGATTACCATCTAGCTTAGAAGAGACACATTACTTAAGTAGTAATTACAGTGGAGTATGTGGAATCTTCCCAAAGGTCCAGTGCTGACTTCTATAGGAACATGCAATGGGACCACCTTATCTAATTTAACATCAGAGAACACCTTGAAGTAGACATTGAAGCCAACACCAGTGATGAACAGGAGATAGCCAAACATTTACAGGAAGTAGTGTAGGGTCAGAATGTAGCATTCAAAGAGAGGAGCATGTACCAAGGATCAAAGAGGAGAGAAATGAAATGGGAGGAATCAGAGTGTTGGCTGGAGTTTTGAGTGGGAAAAGATGGAGTTGAAGAGGAAGAGAAGGGTTGGATTGGAGAGAGCATTGTCAATCACACTAGGAACTATGAGCATTATTCTAAAAGCAATAGGAGGTCATGGATAAGTTGTAAGCATGGGAATGAAACCATCAGATGTTAGTGTAGCAAAGAGGAGACAGAATCAATAGAACTTGTCAATATACTAAGGTAGATAATCAGGTAGTCAAGGATGGCTTACTTTTTGGCTTGGCAACTGGGTAACTAATTTCAAGTTAAATAAACTCCAAATTCCTCTCAATGGCCTGTGAGGGTCACATGATCTGGCCCCTCTCTACCCTCACCTTGTACCACCTTCTCCTTTCTTCATCATAACCCAGGTCAAAAGAGATGAGACCAGAACTTGTAGACACCTCTAGGTAAAAGACAAGGACACCTAGGGTTTCTATGGCTCTTGGAAAGACACATTTAAATTCCAAAAAATTAGGATATGGACCCAGGATGCTGTCTTAGTCCTGTATATAAACAGCAAACCCATCATTCTCCATTCCTTGTCTATGGAATGTAATCTGCCACTCACATAGAAAGATTCCATCAGCTCTTTTCTTGCTGCCTGTGGGTATGCACATGGGGGATATACACTGCAATGTTAGTCTGTCTGTTGAGCTGCTGATTATCAATAAAAAATTCTTTTCCCTGACCCAGGTGACTTGTGTTTCTGCAGTAGTCATATATCTAAAGAATATGACTATGCAAGTGGGGTAACATCTCATTCTGTCACAGTTCTTGGCAAAGCACATATTGGGCACAACTGCATAGATGGTTAGCACAGATCTTGAAATGGACCGGTAAAAAACTGAATTATAAAATCTCCTCCCAAATATATTGTATCCTTTCTCAGCAATGGCACCACCATTCACCCAGACATTCAAGCCAGAAATTGAAGAGCAAGCCTTGAGATCACTGTCTTTTTCATCCTCAGTTTCCAGTTTATCAAGTCCTGTCAACTCAACCTCCAAACTGACTTTGAATTGGTCCTCCTCTCTCAGTCTTCACTGCTTGATCTGAATCCAGGTTACTATCAACTCTCATGACATCTGCTCTCCAAATGGTTTCTCTATTTCCATTCTTTTCTATTTCCAATTCATTCTTTACACAGCACCCAAATCAGTCTTGTCAAGTTTAAAATTGCTTAGGGTCATTCACTGATTAGATCTGTCAATGGCTTCACATTACATTTAGAATACAATTCACCTTCCCACACCTTGACCTATAAGCATGAGCTGCCTCCAGCCTCCAGCCTCCTCTTCTACTGTCATCTTACCTTTTGAAAGTCTTTTTTTCTGTTGTCTCTTTTTAGGAACTGACCACATACTTCTTTTTCTTTTCTTTCCTAAAAAGACAGAATACATATAATCTTTTATAGCTACACACATAGATCTCCCATTGTCTATGTCAACAATTCTCAGCTTTTATGTTTGGTCTTCAAATGACAATAGCTAGGTGGTCATTGGTGACCTTAGGTGATGCTGCTTCATGGAGTAATGGCAGAGAAGAAATTCTAAAGTGGCAGAGGCAGGAGAGACATGAAGAAAAGGAGACAATGAGTCCAGGTAATGCATTTCTAGAAGCTTTTTTGTGAACTGGAGGGAAGGGTATGGAGGCAAGTGAAGTGAGATGGGGATCAAGAGAAATTTCCTTTATGAGCTGGGATAGGCATGGGCATTGGTTAGGATGCAGATCCTTGTGAGAGGTTGATGATGAATTCCACTGTCAGGCGAGGTTGAAGGATTGCCTTGGAGAGAAGGAGGGAACCAGAGAGGAGGAAATTCCCACCTGATAGGTTTCTATGAATTAGGAGGAAAATTAATCTCTTGAGAAAAAAAAGGAGGCATCAATAAGGGCAGAAGTTTGAAAAAAAGAGCTCAGAGTTTGAAAGGATCATACAGGAAGTGGGATTGTCTCAAGGTGTGGAGGGATCATTTAGCTGAAATGGTGAAGACACAGTGGGTGTAGTCTGCTCTGCTGTGTGCCTCTTCCCAGCAGTGCCTGTTTTTAGATGCAGTGTGCAGAAAGCAGTAATAGGCTCCTTCAAGACCTTCTGGAGAGTTCTAGGAAAAGACAAAGAGTCAAGGCAGGTTAAGTGTCTCCCATAGGTTACTGAAATGGTGGCTCTTGGATTCCAAGCTGGTATGAAGGGGTGTGAGGAAAGGCAGATGATGGACTGAACAAGGGAAAGGCCAGTGGACTGGTCATCCCAATGAGGTTGAAGGACAGCTACAGAGGGAACACATTGTAAGAAGAAATCAGGGAAGGATATTTTAAAATTAATTTTTTAAGATTGTGCTGAGAAGGGGAAATCAGAGGTTGAATGATTATTGTAGAAGGAGCAAACTCAAGGATTTGGTGCCAAAAAAGGAACTATTTAATTATTGGGAAGTTGAGCCAGGTTTGAGTGGTGAAAGGGCCTGTGGATAGTCTTAGGGTGCAGGAGGCAAAGAATTGGTGGAGGAAAAATAATTGAAAATTATCAGATGAAGGATTGGAGAAACCAGAGTATTGAATGGGCCTGTTATTCATATACTAGAGGCCCAGTGCACGAAATTCGTGCACTGGGGGGTGGGGAGGTGTCCCTCAGCCCAGCCAGCACACTCTCCAATCTGGGACCCCTCAGGTGATGTCCGACTGCCGGTTTAGGCCCTGTGGGATCGGGCCTAAACCGGCAGTCAGACATCCCTCTCACAATCCAGGACTGCTGGCTCCCAACCACTCGCCTGCCTGCCTGCCTGATTGCCCTAACCGCTTCTGCCTGCCAGCCAGATCACCCACTAACCACCCCCCTGCCAGCCTGATTGATGCCTGACTGCTCCCCTGCCAGCCCGATTGCCCCCAACTGCCCTCCCCTGCCAGCCCGATCACCCCCAACTGCCCTCTCCTGCTGGCCCAGTTGCCCCCACTGCCCTCCCTGCCGGCCTCATCCCCCCAACTGCCCTCCCTTGCTAGCCTGGTCGCCCCTAACTGCCCTTCCCTGCTGGCCATCTTGTGGTGGCCATCTTGTGACCACATGGGGGCGGCCATCTTGTGCAAGGCCATGATGGTCAATTTGCATATTACCTCTATTATATAGGATACATTGAAGGTGTCCAGGATGATGACAAGACTTGAAATAGAAAAACTCTAAGTCAGCTTTGAGTTCTGCTGGGGAGTGGAAGGGAAGTCCAGGGACGATACTGATGAAGTAGTGAATAATCAGGCTACTTAATCACTGAATGGTCAAGCCTCAGCAAAGGGGATGGGGGAGCAACGGGCTGGCTGGAAACAGTGCGGAGCAAGGTGTGACATACAGCCTGCCTTGCACATTGAGGTGAGTGATAGCAGAGAGAATATGCAGCCATGTCTTAAAAGAGAAAGCAGTGTGCTCTTGGGAAACCACCTTTCAGTTAAAGGAGGTGCGGACTAAACCTCTATGAAGTTGTGGATATAGGAGAGCTTGGTGATTGCAGAACAGGCAATTTCAAGGGGTGTATATTATAATGGGTCTAAATGCCTTCCACTTTTCCTATCATTTAATGAAGGCCTCAAAGGAAGAGGCAGTGAAAAGGAATTGGAGAAACAAATAGTACTGAGTGTCATGACTACAATCACAGAGAGAGTGCTCATGACAAGATCCAATCAGAAAAACAGGATGCAGCTTCGCGTTCCCCCTCCTGATGCCTATAAGAGGAGGGCAATCCTTACCTTTCTTGACGAGAGGTGTGCTGGCTGCCTCCTGGGGCTCTGCTGGCTCATTTGATTCAGGTGGATCATTTCTTATCACTGATAAGGGAAACACAATTCATTTCAGAGGTCAGATGGGCTAAAGAGAAAGTGCTGAAGGAGCTCAATGTGAGAACAAGGGGATGGAGGACATGTGAGGCCCAGGGCTGGGAACCTGCTAGTCTATAGGGTTTCCTGGCTCTGCCCGGAGTCAATCCAACTTGTGGTTATTGTGACTTGCGTGACTATCACAGAACCAGAGAGCAATTGCTCGCAAAGGAGGGCTCAGTTTGGCCCATTGGTTGGATTCCCCTTACTCAACGGAAGATGAGTACAGGGACTCTCAGTAGCCCTCACTCAGGAAATGAGGCTGACAGCAGTGGAAGCGGTGACCTTGAATTCTGTCAGCCACAGTGAAGGTGAATATCTGCCATATAAAAAATATATGTTATTGCTTAGACTTCTATGAATGGATATTTTTAACCTGCTCTACCTGATTATTTCACCTTAAGAAATAGTGAAGGAGGCTAAGTGCCTTATATATGTCAGCTGAAGAAAGCAGGAGCCAGGAGGTACTTGCTAGCGCTTATTAACAGCAAATAAATACAACTGCTCTTAGTTTCTGCTGCACTAAGAAAGTTAGAAGGGCTCAAAGCCATCACAGACAGAGGCCCATCTCAAGAAAGCTGTCACCTTTTTGTTTTCACAAGGCTATGACATCCATCTCAAATTCTGGCCTATTTAGGAACAGGTAACTGGGGCAGGTGGCAAGCAGTCGCTAGACCCTTTAAACAATTTGTCGCATTTAAAGCTATTTAAATAATATTAATTTTTAAAAATCCAGAAATGTTGAGGGTTGACAGTGATTGTTTCCCACAGTTAGGGTGGGGACTGGGAAGGAGGGCCATCCATGTCTGGGGCACTGATTCAGTGTTCGGGCCACACAGTGGTTTTGCTTGCTTTGCATTTTGATGGAGCAGTTTTGAGCCTTGCCTTATTTAAGTGGCCTCAGAGGGTGGCTGAGTCAAGCAGTCCTGCCCCGGCTCAGTGCTTCATGCTTTCCCCGGTGTTCCCGCCACAACCCCTCTGAAAGAGGAATGTTCTCCCTTTGCAGACCCCTTAGTGGTGCTTGAGTTTAGGTCCAGTGGGTATTCGGAGGGCTCCCATCCCTTGTCATTGGTGTCCCCTTCCCAGTCCACCTTGCCTTCCCCAGGGACTCTATCTCCATCTAGGACAGTGATGGCGAACCTATGACATGCGTGTCAGAGGTGACACGCAAACTCATTTTTTTGGTTGATTTTTCTTTGTTAAATGGCATTTAAATATATAAAATAAATATCAAAAATATAAGTCTTTGTTTTACTATGGTTGCAAATATCAAAAAAATTCTATATGTGACACGGCACCAGAGTTAAGTTAGGGTTTTTCAAAATGCTGACACGCCGAGCTCAAAAGGTTCGCCATCACTGCTCTAGGAGCTCAGGTCTCCTGTCTGCCCAAGCCTCCAAGGGCTGGGTGAGCAGCCAGGAGCTGCACCGTGATGGTGGTCAGGAGCAGTGAGGAGAGCCCTGTTTCTAGAAGGTTCAAATGATTTCTCCTCTTCGCAGACATAAAGACTAAGGTGGACTTAAGTTGCCTAAATCAGAATTACCTGGCTCGGGGGCTGAGGGTGCCTGGGGCATCTCTTGAGCATCTTCTTTATCTTTTGCTTGAGGGGTCGGGTGGTCACTGGACACTGAGCAGAAGAAGAAGAGGAATTTCAGATGCCAGGACCAGCAAGCAGGGATCAGAGATGGAGGAAAAAGAACAATCTATTCAATCAGGAGAAAACGATGGGGCCCGGACTGAACACCAAAGCCTAGTGAGGGTGAGGCAGAGTGGGAGAGTGAGCCATCATTTGCTTTCAATGGCTACTTACTAATTTAATTATGGTACTTATTTTTTTTTCTTTGAAAAATCTAGAATATGGAATCTTACATTGTTATTCACTCTATGATGATGTTAACCTTAATCATATATTAAATATATATATATATATATTAGAGGTGTAAAAGAAACATTATTTGGACCAAAGAGGACCCCTAATTCTCAAAATTCATGACAGCTACCATTTCTGGCAGCACCTAAAATATACCATGGTATATTTGACAAACTCCAACTCCTTTATAATGATGCTTTGCTGTTGATAAGTGACACAGTCTCAGAAACTAAATCAGGTCCAGCAGACCTTTCAACATGTTATCCTCTTTTCTAATAATTTTAATACCACTACTCTTAGAATTCAAACCACATGAAAATGAATACAGTTGAAACTGAAAGGCCTGTAATCAATCAGAGGGTGGGCAATCAGGTGAGGGTGGTGGATGTGAGTCTTGCCCAAGTTACTTTTCAATCAGAACAGTGTGTTTGAGTGTTGGTTGGACAGGGCTGTTAGACATCACAGAATCACACTGGCTGTGGCAGCGACGCTGAAAGTTGTCCTGTGCCAAGTCGCTGCATTGGTTCCCTTCTGTCTTTTTCTTTGTCGTACACAGTTCTTTCTCTCAGGGTTCCTACCACCAGCCTCCTGGTTGGCAGGTGCGTATCCTCCCTTCACAGCTACCTTGAGCTAAACTAAACCAGCCTCAAGTACATTACCTTGCACAGTAGCAGGGGGAGTGCTGGGCACCTGTTGTGAGTCTTCTTCATCATTTATGTGGGATGTCAAGTTGGCTGTTGAAGAGAGGAAGGAAAATCATTACAGGTTAGATGGACAGAGTGTGGGGGAGGAGAGTGAAGGATAAAAATGCCTGGGGTAGATGGAGCACCAAAGTCCAAGGGCAGAGGGTTGGGCTGTTCCAGGAGTGGAAGCAGGGCTCTGGGCTCCACACCCAGGCCCTTCGCAGTGTACATCATCCGTCTTAGAAAAGTCTGTATTTGGGAGGTGGGTGTATGGAAGGGGCAGATTAACACAAAGGTGGGACCTTGGGGTTGTAGACATGGCCACAGGCACCCAGGCTGGCGATGTCCAGGTGTTGGACTGAATCTGTATCTCACCTGGAGTAGTCCTTCCTTCCTGGATGACTCTTGGGAGAGCCTTGGCAGGGCCAGCAGAGCTGGGTGGCTTGTCCAGGACCTTATTGCTGTGCTGTGGGATTGCACTGGGCTGATTGACTCTGGGCACAGGGGTCGGGCATCTCAGTGGGGGGCGCTGGGGTGCAGGCAGTGGCAGCAAGTTCTGACGGGGGCTTCTACCTCTTGAGTTGGTTGGGACTTCAAAGACGGTCACTGTGGCTCCTCTCCATCCTCCACAGGAAGCGACAACTGGAATTGTAAAGGAGCACACATCAGCACCCTAGAGACTCAGAATTATGTGGGAAAGGGATTTCTTTACACACATGACTTCCAACAGGTTGGGGGGCATAGAGGTATTCATTCTCCCGACAGGTGCAGAGAATTGATTTATCGTCATCGCCATCTATTTGTGGCCTCTTTTTTTTTTTTTTAAATATTTTATTGATTTTTTTATAGAGAAGAAGGGAGAGGGACAGAGAGTTAGAAACATCGATGAGAGAGATCGATCAGCTGCCTCCTGCACGCCCCCTACTGGGGATGTGCCCGCAACCCAGGTACATGCCCTTGACCGGAATCAAACCTGGGACCCTTCAGTCCGCAGGCCGACGCTCTATCCACTGAGCCAAACCGGTTCGGCTGTGGCCTCTTTTTAATTTATGAATTTGAGCAGTGCTATACTAACTGTATCTAGCCTCAATCTAACAACAAAGTAGTTTCACACACGAAGTTGAGTTTCACTTTGTCCCCAGGGATTTAAATTTTTTAGATTTTCCTTAATTTTGCCTTCAGAATTTAGACAATTATGAACAATGCTTTAATTGAATAGATTCCCCTGTTTTAATAAATAAGCATATCATACTTCCCTGTAGCAAATAAGATAAAATATGAATTTCTTTTCATAGTGTTTCTTGTTTCTGCAGACTCAGCTTCTGTGCCTCCTCACCTTGTACCCTGTGATCTGGCCACACCCAACTTCCTTCCCATCCCTAGTGCCCCAGGCCCATGACTTTTCCCAGGCTGTTCCCTGGCATGGCCAATGGTGGTTTTCTTTTATGATTCTTCTCCATCATTTATTTCAGAAGTAAAGTTGTTTCAATCAGTGAACAGAAAAAGGCAAGTAAGGTAGGATTTTGGAGAGGGACCCAGAAAAAAAGTCACAGAGTAATAGATCAAGAAGGAGGTTTGAGCTCAGCTAGGTCAGGGGGGGGGAAGCCTGACTGTCAGACTTGCTTGGCATGGCCTTTGAGAACAACATTTCTCTCAGAAATGCCCCAATGCTGCCAGGAGCATGGGCCACATGCCTGCCTAAAGGGTGACTTTTCTCTTTTGAGGCCCCTTGAGCCCAAGGTTTCATTTCCCCCTTTGGGAAGGAGGCTTTGGATGGAAAAGTGTTGGAGAGCTCTCAGGATAGCGCTCTGCTGGTCTCTCCCCTGCTGTTCTCAGATAAGTGAACCTTGTGTTTCTCCTCAAACCTGAAACAGTTTTACCATCTGCTCCTTTTTCTTCTTCTTTTTTTCAGATCTCTATCACCATTCTTTTTTCTACTCCTTTATTTATTCAGTTCTTTCTCCCTCTAAGTGTCTTCATGCTCCATGTCTTTCTCATATCCTCTTTCTGCCTCTGTGTCCACAATTCCCCTCCCTTTCTTCTCTCCTCCAGTGCCACACTCTGCCTCCCAGCTATCCACTTTAGTGGAGTGATTAACATTCCAGGCCCTGGTATTAGGAGATACAGGTAGGACTTCTGGCTCTGCTCTTAACAGACAAATAACGTTGGGAAAGTTACTTTTACTTAGAGCATTAATTTCCTTATATGTTATACTAGAGGCCCGATGCACAAAGATTCGTGCAAGAATAGGCTTTCCTTCCCCTGGCTGCCAGCACCTCCTGCACTCCAGCCCGGAGCCTCCTTCCACCTCTCGCCTTGTCACATCAATTTGCATATTCCCTCCTTATTGGCTGTGGGTGCCGCCATCTTTGTCTCGGAGTTACGGTCAATTTGCATGTTCCAGCTTTATTAGATAGGATGGGGATAATTGTGACTCCACAGGATTATTTTATTTTATTTTTTTATTGCTTAAATTATTACAAAGAGTATTACATATGTCTCCTTTTTTTCCCCCCGCCCTTGACAATCCCCTGGCCTCCTCTACCCCCCAGTGTCTTATGTCCATTGGTTATGCTTATATGCATGCATACAAGTCCTTAGGTCTATGAAGTGCCTGGGATATTGCCTGGCACATACTAAGCACTCAAAAAGAAAACAATACCACCAACAAAGGATATACTTATTATTATCTCTTCTTACCCATTACTTTTCCTCTCTTGCTCTCCTTGTCCTTCCATCAGAAAGGGTCTCTGGAACTTTGCATTTCCTCATTTTATGCATTCCTTAGAGACTGTCCAGTATGCTAATTGGTACAATTTTCCCAAATTCTTAGAACAGGTCAGACAGAAACATATGTGCCCTCTAGAAAGTCATCTTAGAGAACCAGGGCTAGAGGCTACTCTTGCTGCCATATCTGTGAGAGAGGATGGCCCACACCTTCCCAAAGAAAAAGTGGGCAATTAAAGTGCCTCTTTTACATGGGCCCACATGCCTGTCTGGGGCTGGAAAAAACCCCAAACTTTCAGCATAGCAACCCCCCTCATGCTTCTATAGCCCCAGAGGTATTTAAGAAGCATCATACCATTTCTGAAGCTCCTCTGAATTGCCACCAGGTTGGGGTATTCACGTAGATTGATCTGACTGAACAACATTTCCAGAAATGACAGATTAAATGGCT
Source organism: Myotis brandtii (assembly GCF_000412655.1). Lineage (NCBI taxonomy): Eukaryota > Metazoa > Chordata > Mammalia > Chiroptera > Vespertilionidae > Myotis > Myotis brandtii. Next base: position 323,001 of record NW_005370872.1, on the reverse strand, counting down.
CCTCCATTTTGGTGAGAATGTTGTATACCACTTTGGATACAGGGACCATATTTCTACAGGCTTCCATAGACTCCTTAAGAAACAGAATGAAGGATTATTATACATGATTATAAAGATAGAGGTTTGTTATATATTTGTGGTTTTCTAGGTTGTAATAGAGCTATTTTGCTCTTTTAAGAAGGAATTTAATGCAAAATGTATAGTAAAACTCTCTAATGTAGAAAAGTCACAGTTTTACCTGTTTACTTGGGAACTTCATATATACTTTGATAGTCATAGAAATAAATAATTTAGCCTTCTTTAAAATAAGTCTGTTTTGTAAACCTTATTTTAGGTTTATTTGAGGGAATAGAGAAATTTTAAGAAAGGAAAGTGGAGTCAAAGACTGTTATGGTATAATTCCATCCTCTAAGGCTCTGGGCAGGACACTTCAGCAATTGACCCAGTGGTCAGTAACTAGTTGTTATTCTGTTGATTTTTGTTAGCCTGTGTTCTCTTTTTGCCTCTTGGACTTGAGATGGCCCAAATAAGTTCTAGCCATAGGGAAATGACCCAGAGAATTCTTCTTGATGAGAGGATGGCTAAGAAGACAAATATGGCAAGAGAGAATTGATTGTAAAATGTTTATGGAGCACCTACTAGTCTAGTCCTTGTGTACAAAGCAATGGAGAAGATTAACATGGTGCTCTCTTATTGGGGGAGGGGCACTGTCAGGCAAAGAAGATAGGCATCCTATATAATAAAAGGCTAATATGAAAATTGTTCCCTCGACTGGGAGTTTGACTGGGAGTTCGACCAGGGGACAGGGCAGGCTGGCCAAACACCCGTAGCCCCTCCCCTGGCCAGCCCCCCCCCATCGCCTCCCCCCACCCTGATAGGGTGGTTTCCCAGGAAACCACCTGTGCACAAATTCGTGTACTGGGCCTCTAGTTAAATAATAAACACAAATTAAATAAATATCCAATTATTGTTGAGAGAAATTTTATTAAGGGAAATCATAGGAAGAATAATGAGGGGGGTCTTAATTAGGAGTAAGTCAAGGAGACATCTCTGAGAAGTGACAGCTGGGCTATGATCTAGTGAGAGCTTAGAGCCAAGCAGGCCAATACTGGGGGAGAGGGTTCTATCACTGCTAACACTTCCCTAGGCTCAGGAATTGCTTTAAACACCCCAAATTATATGAAAAGAATGCCATTTTTATACACATAGACATATCCCATTGCCTGCCTTTTTTTCACATTAGAATGGACCATGGGTGCCATGCTCTTAGGAATTAAAATGGTGCCATTAGTAGGATAAATGGTGTCCCCTCCCTCCAAAGATATGTCCACTTGAAACCTGTGAATGTGATCTTGTTTTTTTTAAAAAGGTATTTTCTGATATAATTAAGGATCATTTTGGATTAGGTGGGCCCTAAGTCACAATGACAAGTGTTCTTAGAAGAGAGAGAGATGAAGGGAGAAGACACACAAACAAATAAAGTGATGTAGAGATGGAAGCAGTGATTAGATGTTTTTATAAGTCAAGAATACCAAACATTGCTGATACCACCAGAAGAAAGTCAGGGAACAGACTCCCTCAGAAGCTCTAGAAAAAAATCAACCTTAGCAACACCTTGATTTTCGATTTCTGGCCTCCAGAACTGTGGGAGAATACATTAAAAATTTTTTTTTGATTCAGTGATTTTTTTTGGAGAGAGAGAGAGAAAAAAACATTGACGTGTTGTTGAACTTATTTATGTATTCACTGGTTGATTCTTGTATGTTCCCTGACTAGGGATTGAACCCCCAATCTTGGTGTATCAGGACAATGCTCCAACTAACTGAGTTACTCAGCCAGAGCCATTATTTCTTTTAAGTCACCTGGTTTGAGATCACCCTATGATATCCTCTTTTTCTGCCAATGAACATTTGAGTCCAGGCCTTCTAAACTCTAGAAATCCGGTGTGTGTTTTTTGGTTTGGGACTTCAACAATTGGGCTCTTGGTGAGAACTGGGCTGTTATGTGAACGTGGTCAACATGACTCACCATGTACATTTTCTCAGAGATGAAGGATTTGTCTCGGAGGCCTTCCAAGAAGGGAAATGGCTTGCATATGGCATAGGAGATCTCCAGCTTCTGGAAGATGAAGTGCTGGCGAAGAGTTTCTTTTAAGTCTCGGGTGATGTTGAACATCCTATGGAAGGGGCAGAAGAAAAAAAAAGGGAAGCAAAGACATTGTGGAGCTTGGGAAGCTGCCCTCTGTGTTTAGTGAGCATTCTGGCCCCAAAGGCATCCCTGAGCAGTCTGCAAAGCAACATCTGCCTCAAAGACTGGTTATAGGACAACACCCAGCAATAATGGAGGCTAAAAGTGACCAGCGACATGACTCTGAAACCCCAAAGGAGCTGCTGGTTAAACATCGGGCAGGTATTAAAAATAGCTAATATTAATTGAGAGCTTCCAGTGTGCCAGATTTTAAGGGTTTCCCATGAAGTGACTTATTTGACCTTCACAAAACCTTTGATTACTATGATCGCAGCCATTTTTATTGTCAAGGACACTGAGACATAGAGGGGTTTAATAACTCACCCTAAGTGTGCAACCTGGAAGTGGAACAGGTGAATAAATCCTGACTTTCTGGTTCCTGGCTGCCAGTCATAAGCACTATGGTCTGTGGCTACATTGAGCTGAGTTAAGATCTCCTAGACTGCAGCTTAAGGCACACACAAGCCATGCTTATGTAAAAGGGGTGGCCCCAAATAGGCAAAAAGATGGAAACAGGATAAATGTTAGATTAGAAACTTTAATAAATCACCTACAATCTTCAACACACAAATAGGCAAAACATAAATAAAAACACAAAGAATATAAAAGACATAATTAGTTAAGGTGACTTGACTGATTTATGTATCAATTTCATATCTTAGACATGTGCCTTTTCCCATGCCCATGCCACATTTATAAAATTCACCATTTGTAGGCCATGAGAAAATAGTAAGTTTAATTGGCAGGAAATTGACAGATGACATTTCCTGACAAATTGTCAAGAAGAGAGAGGCATTGACAAAATATTTATTCATCTAGAGATATTTAAAAAACAAAATGAACAGAGATCCCATTTTTCCAACTCCATTTTATGTCCAAGAGAAAATAGAACTGTATTTCCCAGGATTTAATCCCAGTGGCAGATTGAGTACCTCGTCTCTCTCTTTCTTCATTCTCAGATCCTTTAAGTTGACAGAAAAAAAGATATTATAAAAAAGAAAATCCAGAACAGTACTAGAAAACAAGAAAACATGCCAGGGGTGGGGGGTAGGGAGGGTAGGGTGGGCCTCTATAATTGTGAAGAAATCCTGGAAGATAGAAAACAAATGGGAAAGAAACCTCCCATCCACGACATGCATGAGGGAAGGATATTGTAAAGAGCACAGAGCTAGAGAAAGTCAGAATGAACACAGGACACGCTAAGAAGAGGAAGGGGCTCTGGGGTTAGGACGACTAATTATACAACAGCTTTCAGAACAGAACACTCCCTTGGTTCCTCACTCTTAAAAAAAGTGCTTTCTGTGATTGTTCAATTACAGTTGACATTCATTATTATATTAGTTTTCAGGGTTCAGTATAGTGGTTAGATATTTATATAATTAATGAAGTGACCCCCCTCATTCCTTGTCTGTTATGATTTCCAGGGATGAAGCACAGAGAGGTTAAGAATTCTGCCCAAGGTATTCGGTGGCAAAGAAGAGCTCATCTGACCAAAGCCCCATTTCTCACCAGCACCTGATACCACATCTCATCTATGAGTGTTCAGATTTTTATTATGTGAAGAAGTCTTAAAAATGAGCAAATAAAAGACAAACATCCACGTAGAAAAAAAGCAAAAGACATAAACAGGCAATTATATAATTGTGCAATAAATATAATAAAAAACAGGGTAACTCACTAGTAGTCAGAACAGTGCAAATAAAGACAACTTAATAACAAGTTTGCCTCTCAAATGGACCACGATAGAAAATAATAGCACCAATCACAGACTCTCCTGGTGGAAGCTGAAGGCTAACTTAGTAATCATGGTCAAATGTCCTAAATATGTGCTCCCTTGAGTCCCAGATTCCACTTCTAGGAATTTATTTCAGGTAAATAATTATGGATATGTTTAAAGAAAAACTATAAGAAGTTTACAATACACCACGGAGGAAATGAAATTTACCCTCCTTATTTCCTCCTTTCTCCCCCCTTCCCAACTACCTTCAGTCACTGGCACAGGGGATAATTAATGAGTTGCCATTTGGGGCAGAGTGCAGGATCACAGAGCTTGGATGAGCACGGTGGCGAGCAAATCTTGTCTCACCCACAACCACAGGCTAGAATTTAGGGAAGAAAGAGTTGAGCTGTGTGTGTGCTGCCCTTCTGTCTGTCCCCCTGTTCAGTAGTCTCCTATTAAATCCCACACACTCTCTATCTCCTTGGAAAACACAGTTTTACAGAGAGTGAGCCGCACAGTTGACGCAGTGGAGTTTCACCCTGCAGCTGCTGCCAGGAAATGAAACTTAAAAGCCCAATCACCAAAAACGAACAAAGCAGCTAAGTGAAAAACCCACCTGGATGCTGAGTTTTCCACCTGCTCCTTCCCTTCTGTGGTGCAGGGGCCAGCCAGCGGTCGCTCCTGGAAGACTGGAAGACAAGCAGGGAGATACCAGCGGGTGAGGCAGGAAGTCTGTGCTTGGCACAGGCAGCAGGGAGGGCCTGGCTTCCCAGGAAAGAAAAGTGAAAGTATCGTGAGCAGTTTGTGCAAGAAGCTGAAGGCTGAACTTGCAGCTTCACTCCACCCCCAGAAACTGGTGAGATTATGAGGGTACCTGGGGTTGCTGCTGCTGGTGGTGGGGTGTTCCCCATCCAGTCCAGTCTGGGAGGGGGAGAAGAGGGGAGGAGGTGTAGGGGTCCAACCCCAGGGTCCTGGGGATCTGAGAAGCCATGGGGGGTCTGCTTCCCTACCCACCTCTATTTCCCATGACTTGTCTTTCTCTACTTTTTGGGTAATGAAAATGTTCTACAACTGGATTGTGGTGATGGTGATAGTCACACAACTGAGTACATTTACTGGAAACCATCAAAGTTTAAAAAACAAACAAGAAATTAAAGGGGAAGTGAGGCAGCTCAGAAATGCTTATAACACACTATATAACGCTGAGCATTGGGGCTGTCCCCAGCCCGGTGTCCTAACACTGGCCCTACCTCCTCCAGTCCCAGGCTCCCTGCTCTGCTAGGCCAGCCGTCCCTTTTCTTTCTCAAGCCACCTCAGCAAGGGGAAGGGACAAATGCGAAGCACACTTAGTCCCCATACAAAGTTACTGCCTCACCTCAGAACAACTTTGATTCCTTTGAATTAGGCTCCCCTGCCTTCTTTCCTTTGGGTAAACAAGTGGCCCCCTGTCTTCCTCCTAGATCTGGCCATGCTCCTCCTCCCCGGAATTGAGGAACTGAGAACGCCCTCAGAGGTTGGGGGGAGGGACAGACGAGGCAGACAGGACAGACACTGATCGGCCTTTTCACTTTTCTTTTACCCTTTGGGTGCCGCGCCTGAAGGATCCTTCAATGGACAGCTGTTCTCCCTAGAGCTGTGGGAAGACAGTCAGGGAAAGCCTAACCGAGGGCGATCCTAGGCCAGCGCCATGGCCCAGCGGGGCCAGCAGATGGCAGGTGGAGACTGTGATCTCAACTGCAGGTCAGTCCTGGTGTCTTCTGTCCTTCATTTCGGGTAAGGTGGGCATCTACTCTTGTTACTTCTGTCTACCCAGCCTCATTCTACAGGTATGCAAGAGAAGGAGATTACAAATAAATACGTAATGAGCACATTCGGTTTTTAAAATTAAAGTGGGAAAATTTAAGGCCACATAACTCACATATTTCCTTTTCTCACATCCCGAACCCTCTCATTTTCCCCATGCCTCCTCTATCCCCACCCAAAGACAGCTCTGTCCAAAAAAGGTCTTTTTAGAAAAATTAACATCCCAGTCAAATGCCCGAGTGTTGTCAAACTTTTTCCAGTTTCCAGGTAGTTGGGAACCAGTTTTATTTGGAGCCCGAGAGTTGATCTAGTGCCTCTGAACATTGATAAGAGGAACTGAAAATAGGTGGTGCCCAACAGGGACTAATATAATCATGCGGGGAGCATGTGTTGCTTTTTTTCTTTTAATTCTAGGATGTAATACCCATCTGGTTAGAGAAGGAAGCAAATATTCTTTTAAAATGCACGATTAAAAAATAATTTTAAAAATGCAAAATAAATACATCAATATGTTCTTGTTGGTAAAAATTAAATGTATAATTTATGGAAACTCATGCAGTATGGTGGGTCCCGAACACCCAGCACAATCTCTCCTGGCAGCAGAGAGCATGTCCTGATCACCACTCCTCCACCTGCTCCCATGACATTTGAAGATGAGTGAGTAGAGCTAGTAGTCCAGTCAGCCTTTGGTCTTCAGGCAGGAAAAGAAAGGCACTGAGAAGTGAGGTCAGGGGTAATGCTGGCCTCATAAAATCATTTAGGAGGTGTTGCCCTTGCTTCCATTTTCTGGAAGAGATTGTAGTTGAGATGGTTTGGTGGAATTCACTAGTGATACCATCTGAACCTGGTGCTTTCTTTTGGAGAGGGGCTATTAATTATTGATCCAATTCCTTTAACAGATATAGGCCTATTCAGATGATCTATTTTTTTCTGTTGAGTTTTGGTAGTGTGTGTCTTTTAAGGAATTTGTCCATTTCATTTTTTACCAAATTTGTAGACATAGTTGTCCATATTATTTCTGAATTATCCTTTTATTTATTTATTTATTTTTTAAATATATTTTATTGATTTTTTACAGAGAGGAAGGGAGAGAGATAGAGAGTTAGAAACATCGATGAGAGAGAAACATCGATCAGCTGCCTCCTGCACATTTCCCACTGGGTATGTGCCCGCAACCCAGGTACATGCCCTTGACCGGAATCGAACCTGGGACCTTTCAGTCCGCAGGCCGACGCTCTATCCACTGAGCCAAACCGGTTTCGGCTGAATTATCCTTTTAATATCCATGGGATGAATAGTGATTTATTTGTTTCTGTTATTAATAATTTTCCTTCTCTGTTTTTCTTTGTTAGCCTGGCTAGAAGTTTGTCAATTTTATTGAATTTTTTTTTCTAAAAAATTATCTTTTGGTTTTATTGATTTTCTCTAATGTTTTCCTGTTTTCAATTTCATTGGGTTCTACTCAAACTTTTATGATTCCTTTTCTACTGCTTCCATTAAGCTTATATTTCACTTTTCCCCCCTTTAGTTTCCGTAGGTGGTACACTTTAAGTTGTCCCAGAGACTCCTTACACTGTCCTTATTTTTTTGGAATGTATTTTTTTTTGTTGTTGTTCTGATTGGGTGTTTTTTGCTTCCTTATATTCCAAATCACTGTTTTGATTATTCACTTCATCTACTGTACTGTTGATTTCCTGTAAATTATTCTTCATTTCAGTTAGTTGGGGGGAGGGACAGACACGACAGACACTGAGTCATTTGTGATTGATTCTTTCTTATGGTTTGCATGTCCTTTTTTATGCTGTTGAAGTTCTCTCTAAGTTCATATACACTTTCCCTAAGATCATTGAGCATCTTTTTAACCAGTGTTTTGAACTCTGCATCTAGTAGATTGCTTGCCTCCATTTTGTTTAGTACTTTTTCTGGAGTTTTGTTCTGTCCTTTCATTTTGGACATGTTTCTTTGTGTCCTTATTTTAGCAGTTCTGTGTTTGTTTCTATGTATTAGGTAGAGCTGTTATGTCTCCTGAGCTTGATAGAGTAGCCTAACTTAGTAGTTGTCCTATAGGGTCCAGGGACACAACCTCCTGGTTCACCTGATCTGGGCCTCCAGGTGCAACCCCATTGTGGGCTGTGTACCACGTCCTGTTGTAGTTGAACCTTTATTGCTGTTGGTACATCAATGAGAGAGATTTACCCCCAGGCTGATCGGTTTCAAGGACTAGCTGCAACCGTTGTGGATGATCAGCTGTGCAGGGCTCTGGTGCTTGCTGAATCCATCCCTTGAGTGTGTCAATAGTGGGTGGTAGTTCAATGTGGTTTGAAGCTGCCGACTAAATGTACTGGCTCTGGGGTCACCTGGCATAGCTACATACAGGTCTGCAGATGGTTGCTAGTTGTGCTGGTCTTGGAGGTGCCCAGGAGAGACAAAGCTATGAACCAAAGCTGGCTGCCACTAGTGCTGGGCCTAGGGCAACTTAACAAGAGGTACTGGGCACATGGAAGCCAGGTGCTGCTTGTTTGGGAAATTTTAAGAAAGTCTGAAGCATAAGCCAAGACAGGCCATTGGTATGGAAAAGCTCCTGGAAACAGCTTTGGTAGGCTCAGAAGTTGGGTAGGGCAGGATCTCAGGGAATCACCAAGATGGGGGGAATGATGACTGACAGCTCTGTGGGGTAGGTCTCAGAAAAAGTACCCACCTAATTGTTATCTGCCACATGTGGATGGGACCAGCCCATTCTGCATTTCTGCCCCTCCTACTAGTCTCAATATGGCTTCTTCTTTAATTCCCTAGTTGTTGAACTTCCATTTAGTTAGATTTCAGATGGTTCTGAATGATGATTGTTCTGTATAGTTTAGTTGTAATTTGATGTGGTTGTAAAAGGATGCTAGTACTGCATACCAATGACACCATCTTGACTGGAAGTCAATGCTACTTTTAAAATTGTATACACATTAAGTATTGCCATGAAATTCACCCCTTTATCCTATATAATAAAAGCCTAATATGCTAAGTGTCTGGTCGACTGGCCGGCTGTTCACCAATCAAAGTGTAATATGCTAATGATATGCTAAAGCCGCTCAACTGCGCACTATGATGTGCACTGACCACCAGGGGCAGATGCTCCAACTGGTAGGTTAGCTTGCTGCTGGGGTCTGGCCAATTGGGTCTGAGGGAGATGGGCCAGACATGCCCTGGAGCCCTCCTGCAGTCCCTCCCTGGCTGGCCAACCTCCCGCGTTTCTCCCTGGCCCCAATCGTGCACTGGTGGGGGCCCTTGGCCTGGCCTGTGCCTCTCGCAATCTGGGACCCCTCAGGGGATGCTGGAGAGCTGGTTTTGGCCAGATTCCAAAGGCCAGGCTGAGGGACCCCACTGACCCCTCTTGCACCATGCCTCTAGTCCTAATATAGAAAAATCTAGAGACTGTCATGACTGAAACAACCAGACAGACAACTGAACAGCAGCCTGCATAAGCGACCAAGCTGGCAAGGGGGTTAGTGAGGGAGGACCATACGACTGAATAGCAGGCTGTGTGGGGCGATCATGCCAGCAGGGAGACATTTGGGGGCGACCAGGCCGGTGGTGGCGGGCAGTTGGGGGTGACTAGGCTGGCAGAAGGGGAAGTTAGGGGCAAGCAGGCTGGCAGGCAGAAGGAGTTAGGGTTGATCAGGCTGGCGGGGGCGGGGGGGCAGTTAGCGGTGATCAGGCAGGCAGGCAGGGGAGCAGTTAGAAGCCAGAAGTCCTGGATTGTGAGAGGGATGTCGGACTGCCAGTTTAGGCCCCATCCCTGGGATCAGGCCTAAACCGGCAGTCAGACATTCCCCGAGGGGTCCTGGATTGGAGAGGGTGCAGGCTGGGCTGAGGGGACCCCCCCCCCCCCCCGCCGCACAAATTTTGTGCACCGGGCCTCTAGACATTATATAATGCCCTTCCTATCTCTGACAATTATACTTGTTCTGAAGTCTGCTTAGTCTGAAATTAATATAGCTACTACAGCTTTCTTTTGATTAATGTTGGCATGGTATATCTTTCTTCATCCCTTCACTTTTAATCTATCTGTGTTTTTGTATTTAGAGTGACTTGCTTATAAACAGCATATAGTTGGATGTTGTCATTTTTCTCTGTCAAAGTCTATGTTTTAATCAGTATATTTAGACCATTCACATTTAAAGTGATTAGTCATGTTGTTGGATTAATACCTATAATTTTATAACTGTTTCCTATTCATTGTATTTGTTTCTATTTGTTTTTCCTTTTTTCTTTTTTGTTTTTGTTTTAATTGAGCATTTTATGATTCCATTTTCTCATCTTTCAGTATATCAATTATACTTCACTTAAAACATTTTTATTTCTGCCCTAACCGGTTTGGCTCAGTGGAGAGAGCGTCGGCCTGTGGACTCAAGGGTCCCAGGTTCGATTCCGGTCAAGGGCATGTACCTTGGTTGCGGGCACATCCCCAGTGGAGGGTGTGCAGGAGGCAGCTGATCAATGTTTCTCTCTCATCGATGTTTCTAGCTCTCTATCCCTCTCCCTTCCTCTCTGTAAAAAATCAATAAAATATATTTTTTAAAAAAGAATACAATATGCTGACATAACAGAAAACATAAAAAGAAGTCCATTAAAAAAATTTGATTGCTTTCCCTAGAGTTTGCAATAAATATTTACAACTAGCTATATCCATTTTAAATATAGTGTACTGCTTCATGGTTAGTGCATGTCTCTTATAATAGGATGTAACAAATCCGTCCCGCCTGTCCTTTATAACACTACTACCAGTCATTTCACTTATTCATATGCTGTAATCACATAGTTGTTATTACTTTGAACAAATAGTTATCTATTAGATCAGTTTATAATAGGAAAAAATTATTGTACCTACATTAATTTCTTTCTAAGAGTCTTCCTTTCTTTATGTAGATCTGAGTTTCTGATCCATATAATTTTTCTTCTGCCTATAGAACTTTTTAAAAAAATTTCTTTTCAGGTATTTCTTCAAGAAAGGAATTACCTCACTGCTTGTTTGAGAAAATATTTATTTCTCTATCACTTTGAAGGTTAATTTCAAAGGATAAAATTTTTAGATTGGTGTTGTTTTTTCATCACTTCAACTATTTCTTTTCACTTTCCTGCATGGCTTCTGATGAGAAGTCTGATATAAGTTTTATCCTTGTTCTTCCATAGATAAGATTTTTTTCTCCTCTTCCTTTTGGATTCTTTTAATAATTTTCTTTGTCTTTGCCTTTGCCTTCTGCAGTTTGAATATGAAAAGACTTGGTATAGATTATTTGGCATTTATCCAGTTTGATATTTACTGAGGTTCCTGACTCTATGGTTTGTCGTCTATCATTAATTTTGAAAAAAATTTGGCAATTACTACTTGAACCATTTCTTCTGATTTCTCTTTTATCCCCTAGTATCCAACTTACTCACCTATTATACTTTTTGAGATTGTTTCATCATTCTTTGATAGTGTGTTTTGTCCCCCCCGCCCCTTATATTTTTTCTCTTTGTATTTTATTTTGAGAAGTTTCCATTGGCATATCTTTAACTCACTGATTCATTCCTTGGTCATGTCCAATCTGCTGATGAGCCCATCAAAGGCATTCTTTTTTTCTGTTGTAGTATTTTTGATTTCTAGCATTTTCTTTTTTATTATATCTTTGAGTTTCCATCTCTTTGCTTACTTCACTCTCTGCTCTTGCATGTTGTTTGCTTTTTCCATTAAAGCTCTTAACATTTTAATTAGTCATAGATATTTTAAATTCTTGTTTGATAATTTGAAAACCTTTCATCTCTGAGTCTGGTTTTGATGATTTCTTTGTCTTTTCAGACTTTTGCATGCCTTATAATTTTTTTGAAAGCAAGATGTGATGTATCAGGTAATAGGAACTAAGGCAAATAAGTGACTAATTTGAGGTTTTATGTTAATTTGGCTAGCAAATGGGTCATGGTTAATATTTGTTCCAACTGTCAGAGGCAGAGGCTTCAAAGTCTTCCAGTGTTCTTGTTGTCTCTCCTACTTTAAAAAATTTTTATTCTCTGGGAACTCTTTCTTAAATCTGGCCTTGCATCCTTTTCAGCTGTAATCCAGTTATTTACTGGAACCCTGTTGGTGTAGCAGTAAGGTGTTGGGAGGGAAAGCATTCTATAATGTTATGATTAAATCTCAGTCTTTTGGAACTGTGTCCCTGGACTGTACATTTTAGAATGATTTCATAACTGTATCCCTTTACCATGCATCATTTGGATGATACTGAAAGGCTAGCAAGGTCTTAATTTTGGAAACTGCCCTTCCCCTAGGTCAGATAAGTCTGGGTAAAGTGTTTTCCCTGGAGAGTAGGCCTTTGTTATGGAGAATGCTCTGGTTATTTCAAAGGTTTTGTTTTCTCATCCTCATGCCAGAAACTCAGGGGATTTTTCTTAGCACTTCCTCAAGAATAACTGGTGAGGTTCCTGGGGGTAAAACTGACAAAAGGTTCTCACTGTCATATAAGTCAATAGTCAGTCTCCAGCAATTCATCAAATTTACCATTTAAGTGTTTCTTTGGTTTATGGATCTAGTTACCTCTGGTTCAGGCAGCTGATATTATATGTGATTCTCCAAATTTGCATTCAATACAGATTTGGGGGTGGCAGTTTGCCCTGTGACCTGGATTTTCTGCTAGGTACATGACAAGTAATTGATTTTTAGTTTGTTGACTTTTTCTTTCCATGAGGATGAAAGCGATGACTTCCAAAGTATTTGCATGTCAGGGCTGAAACCAAAAGGCTAGTGTACTTTTAGAATCTCCTTATGTTTAGTTTTTTTTCTTTAAAAAATATTCTTTTGTTTTAAAATTTGATCTTGTTGTAATATGATCTTATAGCCAGAACATGTAACTGTTCATTTTCTCCGTATTATTTATTTCGCTTAATTCAAGGCCAAATAATTGATATAAATATATTTTTCTAATTTGTAAAACATATCCTGTGTGTGTGTGTGTGTGTGTGTGTGTAAATACTTTAGGAGTTAAGGATAGAATGTAAAGTGGTTCTTAATCACCATGAAAAATTTGTCTATTCGTGGTCTTAAATTTTACTTTGAAAATATAAATATTGTTAATTTTGCTTTCAATCTTGTTTGCATTTGTCTAATGTGACTTGCCCATCTTTTTCAGCTTAAAATTTTTAATGTCACTTTGTTTTTGTTGCATCTTTTCTAGTTAGATTCTATTTTGGCCATTGTACTTTAAGATGGTAATTTAATCTATTTTAAATGACATATATCTCCCTGCTTATAAATGTTTTGCACTTTTTATATCTTATGCTTCTTTGTTTTTTCTGATTAAAAACAACAGAGTATATTTTCTTCACTATTTTTGTTGTTGTTGTTAATCCTCACCTGAGGATATTTTTCCATTGATTTTTAGAGAAAGTGGAAGGGAGGGGAGAGACAGAGAGAGACACATCGATTAGTTGCCTCCCCCACGCACCCCAAGCACTCCGACTGTGGCTAAGGATTGAGCCTGCAACTGAGATACCTATCCCTGACCAGAATCAAACATTGATCCTTCAGTCTGCAGGCTGACGCTCTATCCACTGAGACAAATCAGCTAGGGCTTCTTTACTTTTATTTTTTGTAAGATTTATACTCTCATTTTTGGTGCTATTTGTTACCCTTAAGTTTTCTAATTAATTCTCAGGTATATATTTCTCTAATTGATAGCATCAAATGTGAACCATAGCATTTGAGTTTACTATGGTTTGAAATAAGTCATTTAACTGAATTTTTTAATTGCCCCATTCAATTAAAATTTTTAAATATAATCTGATGTTTTACATTAAAATTATTATGATTTTACTATTATATTCTCTCTTTCTAGAACAGTGCTTCTCAAATTCTTTGGATTCAAGATCCCTGTGTATACTTCCATATCACTGAGAGCCCTAAGGAGCTAGCTTTTGTTCATGTGGGTTATAACCATTGATATTTACCACATAGAAATTAAAACTTTGAACACTTAAACATATTTATTTATTCATTAAAAATAGTAATGAACTCATTACCTGCTAACATAAATAACATATTTTATGAAAATGGCACATTTTATGAAAGTATGTTTTTCAAAATAAAATAAATTTTATTTAAAAAGATAGCAATGTTTTGCACTTTTACAAGTCTCTTTAGTAGCTAGTTCAGTGGAAGACAGATTTTACTGTCTGCTTCTGAATTCAATCTGTTGTGTTATCATAGGCCATGTATTCTCTGGAAAATTCCACTTGACATTTGTTAGAGTGTGAGAGACAAGAAGGGTAAATATATCTTTGTATTATTGTGAAAACAGTTTTGTTTTTTTAAAAAATCCTCATCCAAGGATATTTTCCATTGATTTTTTTACAGAGAGTGGACGAGAGAGGGAAAGACAGAGAGGAATATTGATATGAGAGAAACACATTGATTGGTTGCCTTCTGCATGAGCCTGGACCAGGGTCAGGGAGGAGCCTGCAACCAAGGTACATGCCCTTGACCAGAATTGAACCCAGGACCCTTCTGTTCACAGGCGGACGCTCTATCCACTGAACCATACCAGCTAGGGCTAAAAACAGTTTTTACTTTAATGACACGTGGAAGGGTCGAGCACAGTCCCAGGATATTGTTAATGTAAGAATGTGCAAGGCTATACAGCACCTATTTGAGTTTATTTGACCCAAATTGAGGACATGCCCAGAAGCAAGCTCTTAACTAATTAATAAAATTCTCAGAGAATGGCAGTTTTACAGCCTTCATTTATTTTTGTACATTTGAAATCAAAGGAGGAAGGAATATTGCATGATGTCCATTGTTGATAGATTAAGGAGACAGAGAAAGCAAGATGGGAAATCCATATGATTGAGTAAAATGTAAAATGGAGAGATATACTTCTTTTACATTGGTGGATGTAAGATAGTTAACATTTAACATTTACAGTGAATGAGGGTGGTATACAGGCAACAAGACCATTTGCTCTCTTGAGTAGTTATACCTCTAAGCATACTTTTTAATGTACTTTTTAATGTAGTTATACCTCTTAGGGATCTGAAAAGAGTATTATTCTGGTATTTCCAAGGTATGTTAACCTTTGAACACAGAAACAATGGACAGGGCTTGCTTAAGGCAAAGATAAACTTTTTAGTAAATAAATTATATGTCTTGGGCATGACTATGCACCATGATTTGCCCAGTAGGAATTTATGTTCAGATCACCCTGTGAGGTGGCTTTCCATAGAACCCTCCCCCCCTTTTTGGTTGTTCACAGTTTTTAAATTTTTATAACCTTCTTTGTTTTATATTTGTATTAGTCACAATTTTCTGAGAGAGAAAGAGAGAGACAGAGAGAGGGATTTGAAATATGTATTACAAGGAGTTGGCTCACACGATATGGAGGCTGGCAAATCCAAAATATTCAGTGTGGGTCAGTAAGCTGGAGACCCCAAGAGCGGATAGTGCATTTCCATCTGAAAGCAGTCTGCTGGAGGATTTCTTCTTACCCAGGGAGGCTGGTCTTTTGGTTCTGTTCATGCTTTCAGCTGATTGGATGAGGCCAACCCACATTAGGGAGGACAAACTGCTTATATAAAGTTTACCAACTTAAATGTTAGTCTTGTCCCCAAATACTCTTCTAGTTGACATGTAAAATCAACCATTACTGCCGCAACCTGTTACAGCAAGGGTTCAGGAATCTGGAGAAGGGGCTGCGACGTAAATGAAGAGACTAGACAAGAAATATAAATTTGGAAGGCATTGGGGGAAGCCAGGCAGATCACTTCCCTCTAGTGGAGAAGCTCACTGAATCTCTGGACCCACGGCTTTTTATTTACTGGAATACACATTTGCCCTTTAGCAAAGCAAACACACATCAATGGTAAGGTTTTGTAAACAATAAAGGATTATCAGGTTAGGGGGATTGCCTTCAGCTGTTCAGCCAGCCGCAGGTAATAATATGCAGATTTTCAGCCCTGCTGACTATCAAAGTCCCAAGGTCCATCAGCCTTCTGAAGGACTTCTTGCATAATTATGACCTGCTGGTCTTAGCCTCCAGCACATTACAATATCATATTAATTTCTGTAAAAAGTTTAACTTTTAAAAAATTCCTTGTCTTCTCTAGAGGGTTCGGGTGAAAGTCTTTTTGTAGTAGTTTTGATTGGCATAGGGTGAACTCTTTCACTTTTCTATATACAAGTCTCTCTTAAGCTCAGTGTTTTCTTCTATTGCACCCTTGATTATTCTCTAAATAAGTGAATTCCATTTATTCTGGTCTCTTCACAAGAACACTATTTTACATGTGTTGGCTCTCCATTAACTATCTTTCAAGTCTAAAATCTTCTAGCCCACCACAAGCCTCCTAGAAACCCAATGTCTAGGGAGGTAAGATATCAACCAAAGGACTTGTATGCATGCATATAAGCATAACCAATGGACATAGATTAGGGGGATGAGGGCATGTGCTGGGGGTTGGGGGGGTGGGAATGGCCAGGGAGAGGTCAATAGGGGAAAAAGGAGACATATGTAATACTTTCAACAATAAATAATTTAAATTTAAAAATAAAAAAGAAACCCAATGTCTATTTTTACATCGTGTCTTTGTTTATCAGGGACCAGAGCCCAGAGGACCAGAATCCAGAGGAGCAGGTTTTCTATGAGTTCTTTTTTAGGCTCTTCAAGGAAAATAAGGTGGAGATTGCAAAGGCAATAACGAAGCCATTTCCTTTTCTTATGGGCCTCCGAGACCGTGGCTTTATCCCTGAACGGATGTATAATGTAAGTGAAGGGGCTTTCCGCCTGATAAACAGCCCCTCACTGTATTATTACAAAATTTGGGATGCGATGGACAGGCTAAGGGGCTCCCTGTGAGTGTGGACCTTCATCATCTTATACTTTAGGAGATGACAGGAGAAGCAGCACCACAGAAAGCATTCCCTCTCCTGTAGTAAGTGTTGGTGGAGGGGCATGGGATGGAGATTTGGCAGGATTGGAATGGGAATGCTCCATAGGTACAGAGAATCTTAGTTTTATTGAAGACAAGCCTTCTCTCTGTTTGTGAATTTTCTTTGCCCTTTGGCCAGGTCCAGAGCAGGGAAGAGTGGTTGTCTGGTTTCCTGGAAACTTCAGGCCAATGGAGGGCAGTGGGGTATTGTCTAGACACCAAAATAGCCACTCATAATGTCAGGCCAACTCTTGAAGCATTCTGGCCAGACTCTTAGAGCCCCCACACAATATTCAATTTGAAACCACTTTTGTTCTTCAAAATAGCTCTCTCAAGCGTACACCAATGTTAGAGAATCAGGTTCACAAAAATAAGTGTATTTTTCTAGTGGGGAATATTTAAAGAGTCATCTAAATGTATGTGACATTCTAATATTTTCCAAGAGAACAAATAGTTTATTTATAATATGAATATTCTCTAACTTATAAATGCATATTTATAAAATTGTCCTTTCAATATTTTTAAGCATTTTCAAGAAGCTTGTAGAAATCTGGTCCCCATGGAGAGAGTGGCATATAATGTTCTCAGTGAACTGGAGAAGAAATTTGACATGACAGTTCTGAATGCCTTGTTCAGCACAGTTAACCTGAAGGATTATCCTGATTTACGTGAGATTTTCAGAAGCTTCCAAAATGGTAATTATAATTTTCAATGAAATTTGGGGATTCAAGTCCATTTCATTCACTGATTCATTTATTCATCCACTCTTCATTAATATCTGACAGTTGTCCTGGTTGGGTAGTTCAGTTGCTTAGAACGTCGTTCCAATATACCAAGGTTATGGGTTCCATCCCTGGTCAGAGAACATACAAAAATCAACCAATGGAACAACAAGTATCTCTCTCTCTCTCTCTCTCTCTCTCTCTCTCTCTCTCTCTATATATAT
>NW_005370872.1:282079-305296 GCF_000412655.1 Myotis brandtii | reverse complement strand
TGATAATTATTTTGAGTAACCACTACATGGTAAGCATAAGTTGAAGAAAACACATACCTGTGTTCTCATGGAGCTCACACATAGTGGGGTGACAAAGGTTAACCAAGAAATCCCATAAATGATTCCTCAGTCATGGCTTGAATTTGGTGTTAAAAACCACAGTATTTGAGTCTCTACTGTATGGGCAGAAGATATGAATTATGCTCCTTTATAAGAAAGAAGAAAACCCTCTCTGATATTTTCAGAAATGTTAAAAAATGAAAAGGTTTCCTTTGTATTAGAAAAGTTGTACTTAAATTCAGACCTTTACTAACTTCTCAAAACAAAGAGTGGAGAAGTCACAAGAGTCCATCAGCACATACCCATACATAGGGAGGGGCAGCATGTGAAAGCTACAAAATGCAAAAGAAACTTAAAGTATTCTCTGGCTAAAGAAATAGAACATAGGAAAGAGTGTTAGGAAGCTAATTCTGAAAAGGAAAGTTGGAAAGAATTTTTGAGGGTCCAAGACTCTGTGCCAAGGAAAGAAATAAAGAAGTAATAAAGATTTTTAAAGAGAAAAAGTAAAAGAAGTCAGTGTAAAGAATGGATGTGTTGATTTGTGGAAGCCATATCTTGATAATAAGAGCCACCTCATTTTCACACTATGATATATCTCAGTCAGAGAAAGGATTGAAGAAATCAAATACTTTGTCACAAATTTTAAGCATGTCCCTGGATCATGGGTATAAATAGAATGGCAGTTTCCTTTACTCCCTACATCTTAGGGTGTGTAATTCTTTCCATGGATTGTGGGGTTACCCCTACCTTGGCCCCAGCACCCACATCACACATGTAAGTTCCTGGGGTTCTCTAGCAGGGATATGGCTGCGCTACTCACTGCCTGGCCCAGTGCAGCTGCCCACTTGCCCCCAGAGTAGGTTGCTGCTGGTACCTCCCAGGCCCAGATGTACATGGGAGCTGTGGGTCTTCAGCCCAAACCCCAAGCTTTTAGAAGGGTGGCATGCAGGTGTAGAGAAGACCCCTCATTTTTGAAATGCCTGTGCTTGGGGTCTCCCTTTATGTTCTCTAGACCCTACAGCATTTATATGGCATGTCCTCCTCCAGACTTTGCTTGGACATGAAGTCAACATGTCCTTGGTGTGGCAAATGCATCTGTTGTTCTGGTAGGAAATTTCCACCTTCATCCCCTCACTAGTGCCCTGATCCCCCAGTGGGATTTGTACCCAGAAAGTCTGCTCCAGTCACCTGTCCTTCTAGGCCAGCATCTTTCTGTATTTCTTGGGTGTTTTTCCTCATGTCTTGGAAGTCTTGCTTTTTTTCATCTGTTTTCTGAGTTACCTCAGCATGCATCTTTGAAGTGCAGTGCCTGGACTGAATTCTTGAACTTCTTGTACCACTTCCTGGGTCACTGGTACAGCTGTGCTATATTCACTTCCGGTTTGTGCCTCTCAGAAAATATTCATTCCTGCCCTGACCAGGTGGCTCAGTTTGTCGGAGCGTCATCCTGTACAACAAAAAGTTTATGGGCTCAATCCCAATTGAGCACATAAGGAAGGCAACCTAACTATGTTTCTCTCACATCAATGTTTGATGTTTCTCTCTCTCTCTCTTTCTCTCAAAATTAATAAAAAGATAACCTCAGGTGAAAATTAATAATAATTAGAAAAGAAAATATTATTCTTGTTTCTGCCTTAGAGAAAGTATCTTCCTTTTGTTTCCTGGATTCCTCCCACTCATTCCACCGTGGGGAAGTTCTAGTTTCTTTTTAGTTTTATATCTCTTTCTTTGTAACCAGATAATCTTCCCTGACCCAAGATCTACTTCCTTCTTTCCTTCCTTCCTTCCTTCCTTCCTTCCTTCCTTCCTTCCTTCCTTCCTTCCTTCCTTCCTTCCTTCCTTCCTTCCTTCCTTCCTTCCTTCCTTCCTTCCTTCCTTCCTTCCTTCCTTCCTTCCTTCCTTCCTTCCTTCCTTCCTTCCTTCCTTCCTTCCTTCCTTCCTTCCTTCCTTCCTTCCTTCTCCCTCTCTTCCTTCCTTTCTTCCTTTCTTCCTTTTAAATTCTCCATCCTTAAAGATGTAGGGGCTTTTTTTTTTTTTTAAAGTAGGTCTATTTCACTATAAACATTACATTTCTCCTAAGGAAATACCTGTTCTTCTTCTCTATTCCTAATGTAGAATTTACAAAACACATTATTTACTTTAAATTGGCTTTCACCATTCTATGGTTATTCTGAAGGGGTTTAACCCTGATTTACAACTTGTCCACTGTCCATCATTTTTAAACCTTGAGAGGTGCATCTCTGTGTGGAACAGCTATAGGATTCCAGGAACAACATCAAATCACAGGTTGTGTGAGACCCACAAAAGCCCAGGGTTCCCTGAGAGCTGGAAGGTTCCCTCTGAATTACTGGAGTCCAGAATGTACTTGGATGTGCAACTGTGAGATGCATCCCCTGGTCACTGCCAGAGACCTATAATTGCCTTTTCTTTCCTCTTCTCAGTGCTTCATGATACATTCCATGACCAAGCTATTGATGGTGAAGAAACAACAGAGATGCTCAACTGCCAACAAAGCTATGAACAAGGTAATTATGACTTGATAGAAACATGTTTTCTCATCTACTAAGAGGAAAGGAGATCACAGATCAGGAGACTGCATTCCTGAGGGAGAGTATACCCTGGGGAAGGGATGCAGAAGGAGATTGGAAGCCAGAGCAGTGGTGTATTGTATGGATTCCCAATTAACCAACCAGACGTGGAATCCAATAATATTTCAGACAGAAATAACAACTAAGAAGTTGGAACATACACTCAAGAGAGATCTTACTCTGAACAAAAGGCAGAATTAAGGGAAGAACTGACTGCAGTATTTGTGAGTTAGGAATTCAGTGGATCTGGGAAGGAGTAAGGGTTTGGTCCTTTGTAACATGTCCAAATAAGAAGGCTTTGGTATGTCAAAAGAAGCTACTGTTGTAAATATGCCTAATAATATAGGAAAATAGAGGAAGAGAGTGAGTAGTAATTGTGTGTAGAAGAGAAAGTAGGAGCCGTGCCGTGTAGAAAAGAAGAGAGGAAAAAGGAAAGGAGTAAAAAGGGGAGAAGAGAATAAAGGGCAGTAAGAATTTTAACAATGATGGTAGTAACAACACTTAACTTTTATGGACCACTAGGTATAAGGTCAGCACTTCATATGGATCAACTCGTTTAATGCTCACATATGAATTATGTACAATTGTAACCAATAACCACCAATTCTAACTTTTTAATCACCCTTTCATTTGTATTATTACTAATAACTAATCATTAAATTATAATGCATAAGACATTAATACTGAAAATTATTAATGTCATTATAGCAAAGTCACTATAGCCCAGATATATCTTTATATGTAGCATCTCTCTTAATCCTCATAACAATGCTATCATAGGGGGTTCATTATTCCTATTTTTCAGGAGAAGAAGTGAAATGTGAGGGAGGATAGTTAGTGCTGTGTGCATGTCAGATAAATAGCAATTGGGCTATCTAGGACTCAAACCTTCCTCTCCACCTGGTTGAGAGCAAAGACTCTGAGACCCCACTGCCAGGTTTAAATCTTGGCTGTACCATTTGCTTACTTGGGCAAGTTACTTAATTTCCGTGTTTGAATAGCCTCACCTGTAAATCTGTATCTGTATCTAAAATAATATTGTTGTAAGAATTAAATGACTTTATTTACACAAAGCACTTAGTCATTTTTGGCACAAACTAGCCCAATAATTCATGGCACAAAGTAATTGCTCTGTGTTTACTACTGTTATTATAATGTATACCTGACTGCAACAACTAGATATTTAGTCAGTGCTCTACACTTTGAGATTTCTTTTCTCAGACACCCACTGAAGAAAAAATTATTTTTCAGGCTAGAGTAGCAGTGAATGAAACAGCTTTAAAGCCCAAGAAAAGGTCATTCTTAGGCCAAATGGTCTACAATAAATTTATTTATTTGTTAAATGTTGATATTTTCCCTTCGAAATAGTCAATGTAAGAAAAACCATAAGAATATAGTCAGCTTTGCCATTTAATATGTATTCTTTAATTTGGATGGACACCTCAGGTATTATACATTTTTAACTGTATTAATATATTTATATAAAATTTGGATTTATTTTAATAATCATACTTATTTTGAATACAGACAAATTTCTAAGAGTATAAAGTGTACATTAAAAAGTACAAAATATATCAAAAGTATGCTTAGAGAGTCATCTACTGCTAGGGTAGGGGAAAGGAGAATGGGGTGGTGGAGGGATTAGTAGTAGATATTAGTAGAGTAAAAGAGGTTTAGAGAAAACAAATTCTTCAATACTCCTAATGTGATCCAGCTGAAGCCCTACCTGGAGCTGGAATCTCAGAGTATCTCAGTGATGGACAGCAAATGAGTATAAAGGAAGAAGATTCATCTCATGACCTAAATACTTCAATACAAACCCAGGAAATGACAAATGAACCTGCTCAAGAATCTCAACAAATAGGTAAGGTTGACTCAGTCCAACATTCACCTGGATGACTCTGAGTGAATCTAGCACATATGGGGAGAGGGAAAGGGCTGTGTCATCTACGTTAATAAAAGAGAAAGATGCAAATTGACCATACCTTCACGATGCCCACAAGCCAATCAGGAGTAGTGGGTTAACAAAGATGGTGGGTTAATTTGCATACGCAGGCACCAATTGGCTGGGGGCGGGGTGGGATGCTTGCATTGTTGCCATGGCGACGATGCAGACGTCCCACACTACCCCAGCTGCTCTGGGCCTCTGGGCAGTGTGGGAAGGCGGAAAGGTGGCTCCAGGCCCAAACGAAGGCAGAAAGGCAGCTGGGGCTCTAGTGAAGGCGGTTCCAGCAGCCAGGGGAAGGAAGACCTGTTCTTGCACGAATCTTCGTGCATTGAGCCTCTAGTGTGGTTATAATTCAGAAAGGAGGTCCCAAGGAGCCTGAAATAGGGCAGAAGAGTAGTCCAGAGTCTAATGTAAGGAGATGTATTTACCAAAAAAAGGTCTCCAGTTTATATGGAAAAGGAGAGAGGAGGAAAAGCACAAAGAGACAGAAAAGGTAGGATGCTCAAATAGCATAGAGGGATCTGGAAGGGAAAAACTAGAGACAAAGGGGAAAGAGTTGGAAGCCTCCTTGGGGAAGACAGAGGCAAAAACACAAAGTGATAGGAGTGCCAAGGAGAGAGAAGCCCTCATAACTAAGGATGCACAAATAGTTTCTCAGGCAGAGGCAGCAATGGGAGACTGACTAGAACTAAAATTGTGAGAAATGGAGAAAAGTAGAATGAGCTGTAAAAAGACTGAAAAGAGGCAGAGCAAACATGGAAAAATGAACCTTCACTCCTATTTCACACCATTCACAAAAATAATTCATGTTGGATCACAAATCTAAAAGTCAAGGCTAAAACTATGTAGCTTCTAGAACAGTGATGGCAAACCTATGACACACGTGTCAGAGGTGACACACAAACTCATTTTTTTGGTTGATTTTTCTTTGTTAAATGGCATTTAAATATATAAAATAAATATCAAAAATATAAGTCTTTGTTTTACTATGGTTGCAAATATCAAAAAATTTCTATATGTGACATGGCACCAGAGTTAAGTTAGGGTTTTTTAAAATGCTGACACGCCGAGCTCAAAAGGTTTGCCATCACTGTTCTAGAAGAAAACACAGGAGAGTATCTTTGCAACTTAACTAGGCAAAATTTTGTTATACAGGACACAAAAGACATGGGTTGTAAAACAAAAACTTGGTAAATTGGACTTCATCAAGACTAAAAACTTTTGCTATCCAAAGACATCATTAAGAAAAAGAAAGGCATGTTGAGAGAATGAGAGAAAATATGTACAATATACATACCTGACAAAAGGTTTTACCCGGAATATTTGAAAAACTCCTAGGAACAAATAATAAAAAGACACACCACTAATTCAAAAAATAGACCAAAGACTTGAACAGACACTTTATGCAGAAGCTATAACATGACCAACAAGAACATAAAGTATACTATGTCATTAATCATTAGGAAAGTGCAAATTTAAAACCACAACAAACTACAATTTATTCACCAGAAATGTTAAAGTTAAATAGACTGAAAACACCACATGTTGGTGATAATAAGAAGCAATTCAAACTATACTCACAGTTACATTTATTACAGGAAAAAGATACATTAAAATTAGCCAACAATTAGTCTGGGAGGCCTCCAAAGTGTTCCAACCTCAAAGCTTCCATTTTTCTCAAGATGCATTACCCACATGACATTGATGTGTAACCATGCACACAGAAGATTGCCAACAATATTCCATGCATATTATCAATTCAGGAAGCTCACCCACACTTTGGTATTCAGAGTTTTTATTAGGGCTTTATTATATAAGTACTAGAGGCCCAGTGCACAAAATTTGTGTACTCAGGGGGGGAAGGGTCCCTCAGCCCAGCTTGTGCCCTCTCACAGTCTGGGAGCCCTCAGGGGATTTCCAACTGCTGCAGAAGGGGGAGAGGCTCCCGCCACCACCACTGTGCTCGCCAGCCGTGAGCCCGGCTTCCAGCTGAGTGGTGCTCCCCCTGTGGGAATGCACTGACCACCAGGGGGCAGCTCCTGCATTGAGCGTCTGCCTCCTGGTGGTCAGTGCACATCATAGTGACCGGTCATTCTGCTGTCAGGCCAAAACAGGCTCTCTGACATCCCCCAAGGAGTCCTGGAGTGTGAGAGGGCACAGGCCAGACCGAGGGACCCCACTGGTGCATGATCAGGCCCAGGGAGGGATGCGGAAGGTTGGCTAGCTAGGGAGGGACTGCGGGAGGGCCCCAGGGCATGTCTGGCCCATCTCACTCAGTCAGGACACCAGCAGCAAGCTAACCTACCAGTCAGAGTGTCTGCCTCCTGGTGGTCAGTGCATGTCATAGTGAGCAGTTGAGTAGCTTTAGCATATCATTAGCATATTACACTTTGGTAGGTTGAATGACTAACCTGACAACCAGGCACTTAGCATATTATTATATAGAATGATTGATTGAATTGGGGTTGAATTGAATCTTTAACCCCCACCTCACTTCACATGGTTAGTCTTTCTAATGTGGCCAACCCACACAGAAAATCTATCTAGTATGGCTGGCCCTACCCTTAGTCATCTTATTAACATAAACTATCAGGTGTGGTCCAAGGAGCCCACTATGAATAACAAAGACACTTCTGTCTGTCACTTGGGAATTTCCAAGGGTTTAGAAGTTACCTCCAAGAGCCAGGACAAAAAACCAGACCACTCTTTTGGCAAGGCCATGTTCTTTATAGCATAGGGTCCTTTCTCCCCCCCCCCCCCCGCTTTATTTATTTAATTATTTACCTTTTTATTGAATTCATTGGGATTTCATTGGTTAATAAAATTACATAGGTTTCAGGTGTACAATTCTATGCAACATTATCTGTATATTGTATTGTGTGTTCACCACCCCAACTCAAGTCTTCGTCCATCACCATTTATCCCCCCTATACCCTTTTTTACCTCCACCCACCCCCCTGAAATGTTCCAAATGTAGACTGTGATGTTGGTTACACAACTGTTTTTTGATCAAGTAATGTGCATCTCAGTGAAAAAGGGGAACAAGGCTCTGTTGGGTGTAGTCTTTGGTGCTTGAACATTAGAGTTCAGCTTGAGCACACAGAGGTCTCTTCTCTGATCACTGTGTTCTGTCATTTTCTTGTTACTCTCTTCAGTGTGCTGTGAACAGTCACCTGTCCAAGTGAATAATGCAAGAGGGTTAGAAGATAGACCCAGCTTGCTGCCACATGATGGACAAGGTAACTATCATTTAACTTATCAATTCAGTATTAAATCTTTGTTTTCTTGACCTCGTGGAAGCAAAGATGACATTTTATTTCCTATTCTAGGCCTGTGCTGGCCCCACTTTTCCTATAAGTCCTTATCTGTCCACAGATGTGAGAGAGACCAGGAGAAAAGGAATCTGAGCTTCTGAGTAGACAGAGTATCTATTGATGAAATACATAAAAAGAGAAATTAGAAAAGGTAAACAGACAGCAATATATGACAAATTACATGAATGGATCCAGTTTTTTAAAGAGAACATGCAATTCTACCATTCCAGGTTGGGATGGGGATAATTTTCAATTAACTTCCCAGAACAATTTAGAGTACCTTTGAAATAATGTGACATGTCCGTTTCACATGGGAAACCCTCATTATGCAACTGTCCAGTTGGAGGTCCCTGGTTTTGTAGTCACAGTCCAAGAGGAGACTTTTGGAGATGATGAGAGAAGGGAACCTGGAGGATTAAATCACATGGAGAGACAAAAGTTAAAACAATATTGGCAGACAGAAAGTCAAGGTAAAGTCAGAGATAGATGAAAAAGGAAAAAGTATAAGACACCATAGAACAGATAAGCAAAAAAAAAATTGTTCAATGATAAGAGATCAAAATTGAGAGAAAAAACATCTAGAAAGGGAGAGATGGAGAAGAAAAGAAATACTAAGAAATAGGGAAAGTTGGGGAGAAGTACAAAGGCAACATGTGGAAAAAGAATGAAAGGAAAATGGATAGAAAATAGGTTGAGAGTGAAAGAGGATAATGGAAAGAGAGGCACAGACTAGGACAGTGATGGTGAACCTTTTGAGCTTGGCGTGTCAGCATTTTGAAAAACCCTAACTTAACTCTGGTGCCATGTCACATATAGAAATTTTTTGATATTTGCAACCATAGTAAAACAAAGATTTATATTTTTGATATTTATTTTATATATTTAAATGCCACTTAACAAAGAAAAATCAACCAAAAAAATGAGTTTGCGTGTCACCTCTGACACACGTGTCATAGGTTCGCCATCACTGGACTAGGACATAGTAGGTTTGAGGTATAAGCATCTTTGGATACAAGAGTTGACCACATTAGCTGTGAGGTTTCAGATGGAACTGTCCTTAATTATCAAAGTTGCCCTTGCAAAATACTCAGATTGCAACTGGCTTTTCCTGAATATTCCAAATCTCCACCCAGGTTATCTCAGATTCCATTTACCCATGGACCTGAGGACCAGGGATCTGATAGAGATCTGCACTTGAATTTTTTCAAGAACCTTAAATGAGGCAATTCTAGACCTGAAAGCATATAGACTAATAAAGAGGAATTTTATTTAAAAGAAATATGAGAAAAGAAAAATGTGAAAGTTTTACAGATAGAGGAATGGAACGTTATTTTTAATGTTGATTTATGGAATGACAAAATGGCTTTGCTGGCACTCAAAGCTTCTCACTTACTATTTTTTTGAGATGTTAAGAGTTATAAGGTATGACTGCAAGACTAATCTAATCATAAACACTAAATGACTGCAGTAGCCTCAAAATAACAAGTAAGGCTTCCCACTAATTCCAATGATACAGCCTTTATGCAAAATATTTCTA
This sequence comes from Myotis brandtii, assembly GCF_000412655.1. Lineage (NCBI taxonomy): Eukaryota > Metazoa > Chordata > Mammalia > Chiroptera > Vespertilionidae > Myotis > Myotis brandtii. Next base: position 295,849 of record NW_005370872.1, on the reverse strand, counting down.
AAACTTCAGTTTTCAAATTCCTGATAAATTCTCTCCCTTTCAGAATTTAGTTGATTTAAAGTGGAAAATTGATTCAGAATAATAGCATTGATGAAAAGGGGACAGTTTTTGCTCATTTAAAGTACAGAAGTGAGTTCTCTCTTATCCATGTTTCTCTCTCTCTCCCTCTCCTTTTCTTTTTTAAAAATTAATCTTTATTGTTGAGATTATTACAGATGTCCCTCTTTTTTTCCTCCCATAGCTTCCCTCCACCCGGTTCCCACCCCACCCCAGGCCCTCGCCACCTATTGTCTTGTCCATAGGTAATGCATACATGCATATAAGATCTTTGTCTAATCTCTTCTCACACACCCCCTACAGTCCTTTCCCTCTGAGAATCATCAGTCTGTTCCATTTCTATGCCCCTGATTCTATTCCATTCACCAGTTTATTCTGTTCATCAGATTTCTTATTCATTTAATTTTTAGATGAACTTATTGACAGATATGTATTTGTTGTCACTTTGTTGTTCATATTATTTATCTTTACCTTTTTCTTCTTCTTCCTCTTCTTAAGGAATACCCTTTAGCTTTTCATATAATGCTGGTTGGGTGGTGATGAACACCTTTAGCTTTTTCTTGTTTGTGAAGCTTTTTATCTGACCTTCAATTCCAAATGATACCTTTGCTGGGTAGAGTATTTTTGGTTGAAGATTCTTGCTATTCATCACTTTGAATATTTATTGCCACTCCTTTCTGGCTTGCATAGTTTCTGTTGAGAAATCACTGACAGTTGTATGGGCACTCCTTTGTAGGTAACTAACTGTTTTTCTCTTGCTGCTTTTAAGATTTTCTCTTTGTCTTTTGCCCTGGGCATTTTAATTATGATGTGTCTTGATGTGGTCCTCTTTGGATTCCTCTTGTTTGGGGTTCTCTGTACTTCCTGGACTTGTTAGTCTATTTCTTTCACCAGGTAGGGGAAGTTTTCTGTCATTATTTCTTCAAATAAGTTGTCAGTATCTTGCTCTCTCTCTTCTTCTGGCACCCCTATAATTCAGATGTTGGTACACTTGAAGTTCACACTATTTTCATATATTTGGATTCTTTTTGCTCTTCTAGTTGGGTGTTTTTTGCTTCCTCATATTTCAAATTATTGATTTGATTCTCCAGATCCTCTAATCTACTGTTAAATCTCTGTATATTATTCTTTATTTCAGTCAGTGTATGCTTAATTTCTCACTGGTCCTTTTCCTTTTTTTTTTTTTTTTTTGGCATTCTCATTAAGATCCTTGAAAGTCTCACTAAGTTCCTCAGAGGTTTCTAGAAGACTCTTGAGTAACCTTATAACAATGGTTTTTGAACTCTATATCCAGTAGTTTGCTTTCTTCCATTTCTTTTATTTGTGACATGTTTCTTTGTCTCTGCATTTTGGCTGCTTCCCTGTGTTTGTTTCTGTGTATTGGGTAGCTGCTAAGTCTCTTTGAGTTGATAGAGTGGCCCTGTGTAGTAGGTGTCCTATAGACCCAGTGGCTCAGCCTCCCCAATCACCTGAGGTAGACACTCTTGGTGCACTCCTTTGTGGGCTGTGTGCACAGTTTTGTTGTAGTTGAGCTTTGATTGCTGTTGGTGTTACTGGGAGGAATTGACTTCCAGGCCAGTTGGCTGTGGGGTCCAGCTGCGATTACAGTGGGAGAGCTGCTGTGCAGGAGTCACCCTTATGGAGCAGGACTTGCTTCAGTGGGGCTTTGGTGCTCACTGAGTCTGCCCCTTGAGTGTGTTGCTTATGGATGTGAAGAGTTGTAATCTGGTATGGTCTCACACTGACCACTGGTACACTGGCTCTTGGGACTCCAGGGAGATGTAAAGTCAGCTACTGCCTGGGGCTATCCAGCAGGAGCTACAGAGAGATCTGCAGATTCCTCCTCTTTGTATTGGGTTTGGAAGTGGCTGGATGAGGCCCAGCTGTAAATCAAGGCAGGCTGGTGCTGGTGCTGGTTTTTGGGCCTTTTATTGATAGGTTTTGGGCTCCCTGACCCAGTTGCAGCTTGTTTAACAGGTTTTTTGCCTGGGAAAGGACAGGCCATTCATATACAAAAGCCACTGCTCACAGCTTGGGTGGGGTTGTAAATTGGGTAGGGTGGGGTCTCAGGGAATCACCAGGGCAGAGCAAACAGAAGTGGCTGCCAGTCAGCCATGCATCTGGGAGGTTTCAGCACAGGAACAATGACCGCTTTGAGCACTTCCGTCTGGAAGAAAGCCACCCCCAAGTTCCTGTCCAGACAGTCCAGTTTCTCCCTGTATGTGTCTGGGTCCCCTAGAGCCTCACCAAGCACTGGAGCTCCGAGGAAGTGGGAACTTGTAAATTCAGTTCACTCAGCCCCAATTCACACTGGTTTTTATAGTCCATAGTTCTTAAGGACGGTAGGGACTTTTTTCCCCAGTTCTGGGACCCTGGGCTGGGGCTCTGGTGTGGGGCTGGGATCCCTCGCTCCTCCAGGCAGCCTCTGAAGAGGTCATCTCCCTCCCGATTAAAGAAGCAGCACACCCGGGTGTCAGACCAACCTGCAACCTGTTCCATGCCTCCGCACCTCCAGCCAGTCTCAGTGTACTTTCTTCTTTACCTCTCTAGTTGTAATACTTCCACTCAGCCAGCTTTCCTGTGGTTCTGGATGATAGCTGTTCTGTATTTTAGTTGTAATTTTGATGTGGTTGTGGGAGGCAGTAAGTACAGGTGTTTACCTATGCTGCCATCTTGGTTCTTCCTCACTCCCTCTCCTTCTCTCTCTCTCTCTCTCTCTCTCTCTCTCTCTTTAAAATCAATAAAACATGAAATAATAAAGTACAGAAGTAAAACATACAAAATAAGACTGATTTTTATGACTAACTCAGAAATTACAAAATATGAATTTGAATAGCGGCATTGCTGGCTTAAGGATCTAGCAAAGGAACTGAATCTGACAAAATAAAAGTCTGGCCCTAACCGGTTTGCCTCAGTGGATAGAGTGTCAGCCTGCGGACTGAAGGGTCCCAGGTTTGATTCCAGTCAAGGACATGTACCTTGGTTGCGGGCACATCCCCAGTGGGGAGTGTGCAGGAGGTAGCTGATCGATGTTTCTCTCTCATCAATGTTTCTAACTCTCTATCCCTCTCCTTTCCTCCCTGTAAAAAAACCAATAAAATATTTTTTAAAAGTCTGGTATTTATGTTTTAAAATCCTCTTGTATAGTCAGACTCTAAATAAAGCAATATATTAGGTTCTCATATTTTAGGAATATATTTTTTTTCTGCAGCTGTCAGGATTTATTAAAAGAGTTATCTTTGTAACATTTATTAGTGCACATGATTCCATAGCAAAGATCTAAGCCCTGACCTAAGCCCTGCTCAGCATTCTTCTCTCAGTAAGGGATCATTATGGTCCCATGGTTTTTCAAACCTAGGAGTCACCATGACTGCTCTTGCCCTCAAGTACATGCCCGTGTCCCGCTTAACCTAGTCATTTGATTTTCAGAATATCTCCCACCTGTCCTTCTCTCACATCCCCATGCACAAGTCTCTAATCCAGATCTGAGTCATGGTTCTCAGAACAACAGCCACCTGCTCATCTCTTTCTAATCTTGCTCCCATGAAATAAGTTCTTTACATTTTAGCTAGATAGAACATTTGAAAATAAAAATTAGATTGTATTATTTTTGTACTTATCTCATTAATAGATGAAGATTACGTATTTCAGCGGCATCCAGAGTCATCCACAATGAGCCACTGCCTATTTCCCCAGCCTCATTACCTGCCTCCTACACTATTCAACATAGCAAAAACCTTCTTTCCAAATCATTTTAAGTGTTAAATTTTTCTTTCATTTCTGAGCCTTCTCATATGTCTTTTTAGAACAGTCTTTTTGTTCCACTACCATCCAATTACCCTTTCTAGTCTGGTTAAAACTTGTTTAAAACAGACTCTCTCAGAGAAGACTTTATTTTATTTTATTTTTTAGAGAGAGAGAAAGGTAGAAAGAACAACTGCGAGACAAAGGGTAGGAGAGAAAAAGCAGTATCACAGCAAGAGAGCAAAAGGAGGAGAGGAGAGGAGAGAAAGACACCAAGAGAAAGAGAAGCTCCAAGAGACACCAGCAGAAAGAAACAGGCAGATCTTGATAAAATGTACAGAATGAAATGGGAAGGGAAGATAAAGAGAATGAGAACTTTTCCCCATGATGAGTGAATCAGTCTCAATCTATAGGAAAACTACTGAAGCAAAGTTAACCTTTAGGTTGGGTCATTTTGCAGAATGGGGCATTCCAGATTATCAACCTTCTTGGTTTTCTCATTATTTTCTTGTGGTGATTCCTTCTTGGTCATAAATTGAGATGCCAGTGGGATTTCAATTCTTTCTGAAGAGGACAGAAAGGCCTGTTGTGTAACCTGTGATGGAGAAGAGCCCCAGGAAGCTTTGAGCTCCCCACGGAGACATGAACCAGGTAAGAAAGGGGAAATTGGCAGCTCTGGGCTGCAGGTGGCTAACTTCAGAAGTGGCATTTCCTGATGCGTCAAATTGTGAACACACTCCACTGTCAAAAGATTCAGTGTGCCATAAAACTTCATGAGTCATATTAATGTTTCTAAATGTATATTCTAGTGCAAATATGTAAAGAAAGAAGGTGCTTTTTATATCTATTAAAACTAAAGACTTGAATTTATACCTACCCACCCTTTCTCTTCCCTACAGAATAAAAACTAAGTATTATTCTCATTGTTTATAATGTTACGAGAGGCCCGGGGCATGAATTCATGCACCAGTGGGGTCCCTCAGCCTGGCCTGTGGAATCAGGCCAAAACCGGCTCTCTGACATCCCCTGAGGGGTCCCAGATTGTGAGAGGGCACAGGCCAGGCCAAGGGACCCCACTGGTGCATGATTGGGGCTGGGGAGGGATGCAGGAGGTTGGCCAGCTGGGGAGGGACTGTAAGAGGGCTCCAGGGTGTGTCTGGCCCATTTCCCTCAGTCCTGATCAGCCGGACCACAGCAACAAGCTAACCTATCGGTTGGAGCATCTGCCCCCTGGTCATCAGTGCATGTCATAGCAACTGATCAATCGGTCAACTGTCTGCCCCCTGGTGGTCAGTGCACATCGTAGGGAGTGGTTGAGCAGCCTTAGCATATCAGTAGCATATTACACTCTGATTGGTTGAATGGATGACCGGACAACTGGACAGTTAGCATATTAGACTTTTATTATATAGGATTATTTTGTGCCTAACTTTGGAAAACCCTCAAAGGAAACATGGTCCTTCAGATCAATTGCCCTCAAACCTAAATTATAATTTTTATCAAAAGTTTTGCATTATGTTATTTAATTTTTCAAAGAATTTTGGCAAACAAGATGTCATTTTATCTGAAACATAGAAGGGTCTTTTACTATTTCAAATTAGTCAAGCAAGTTGGTGGACCAGAATCCTTGATGACTCTGTGTGGTTATGGTCATGTGGGGCTGACAAAGGGTCAGGGCAACCAGGGTCATCTGTGCTGAGTTCATTTAGGAGAACCCATAAGGTCTGCACGTACCAAGGGAGTGAAACAGAGCCTGATGCAAGGAGACTGTCATTCAACAAGTATATTTTGTTGGCAAGAACAGGGAAGAGCAGAAAGAGATGGTAGGAAGGAACTTGCCATGAGGGATGCAAGAGAGCTAAAAAGAAAAAGGGAGCCATGAGCTGGAAAAGTGATAAAGAACAATGAAGAAATAAAGGACTGAGAGGAAAGCCAGAAAGTCAAGGAGGTGAGCAATCCTTCATGGTGCAGAAGCAAAGTGTGTGGCGACAGAAAATGAGGTGACTGAGGGAAAACACAAAGGAAAAGAGGTAAAGTAAGGCTATAGGAGCAGCTGTACCTTTTGCCCAAGGAGAAGCTCACCTGAGTGCTGAACACCAGGATTCAGCTGAGCTCTCTGAGTCTATGCCCAGGTCACCATGACTGGTTGGTCATTTCCGTGTTTCTCTTCAGTTTCCTGTGAGCACGAAGCTCTCCAAAGGACTAGACGAGGTGATTCTGAAGAGATACCAAAACTGCTTCCAGTCAATGGGGGAGGTAATCATGCTGTAAATGACTAAATACCTCACTATATTTGTTTGATTTTCTATATACAAGGGAAGCTTCCCTTCCTTCCCTCAGACATAAGCTCATACTTTTTCTCTTTCTCTCTGGTTGCTCTCCCTGGGCATGTGGAGGCAAGGAGGAAAGGAGGAGTAAGCACCTTAATGAAGGGTCTCCTGGAAGGACAATTGAAGAGTAGAAAATAATAAATATGTAGATTTGTGGAATCCAATGGAGTTGTCTAATTAAGCTGAATTTGATCTAAATGTATATGATATCTAAATACTACCAGTTTAGAGTTTGGGAAGAAAGAGAATTTTAAACTCACTCTTTAGGGATTGAATGGGAATAATGAAATACTATGTATAGGAAAAACAAAGAGGAAGTGAGTTAAAAGAATAAGTAGAAACACAATGGAGCAAAAAGCTGAAGAATATCATGGAGAAAGAAGACAGAAATGCAGAGATGGTAGAAGTCAGGGATAGAAAGTTATAGTCAAAGGGATCCACAAATAGCCTCGGCGTGCAGATGCAGCAATGTGTAGAAATAGGGTCAGAGGGATAAAAAAGAGGAGAAAGGGGAAACAGGCCTAACAAAGTGCTCAGGGGTGCAGAGCAAAGCTTGTTTGGTGTAACATACTTTTATCCCCAAGGAGCAGTTCTCCCACCCTCTGAACATCAGAGCTCTGATGCACTCTGGACATGACCACGTCAAGGTAGAGTTCAGGTGACTCTCAATTGTTCATCATGGTCCTGATTCTCTCTTTAGTGCCTTTGGAACTTGTTGATCTACAAATGGATGAAAGAGGAGAAATAGAAGAAATGCCCAAGTTACTGCCTTATGATGGAGACGGTAATTAGTATTTAAATGCTCTATTTTGGAATTAAAGCTGGACTTTCTTGTCATTATAGAGCAGTGGTTCCCAAGGTAGAGCAATTTTATTTTTAAGAGGGGCAATTTGAGAGTGAGTTATTAACAGTGAAGTTTTTGTATTTCTTATGGTTCTTGGGGCCTCATATACAGTATATAAATATATATTGCAACATTTTTATGCATTTCAATTCTCTATTATATGTTTTGAAACTTTATTTGCTATTTTTTCATATCACTTCATATTATTTTTTAAAACAATTTCTTAGTGATTTCTTCCTCAGTACTTCAACTTTCCTTTTGTTCTTTTATTTTTCTCTTTCATGGATGCCATGTTTTTTGGAAGCTTGTTTAGACCAAGTTAATGGACTTTTAGGTTTCCTCCATGTTAATAGGAGTTCACTTTTTGAATAATAAAAATCATAGGTCACAGGAGAGGCATTAGGATTTTACAGATGCTTAGGTAGGGTATGGCCAAAAAAAAAAAAGGTGGGGAACCACTGGTATAGAGAAAGACCAATTCTTTCTCCTCCTTTCCTGCCTCTCCTGCTATCACTTCAAAACTTTGGGTAAATGCCAGGAATTTTGATTTTTTGACTACTCTTTCTCATCTGAGCCTTTGCACATGTGTAGCTCTGTGCTGGGAACCAGTGTTTGTTTGTTTTGCCCCACTCTGCTTTCCATTCTGCTCATTAATTTGATAAATTTATGTGGAAATTAATATTATCTCAAAGGTGCCTTTTCTGACTGATAGTTCTGGAAAGCTGCAGAATCAGATGGGAAAAGACATAACACACGGCTTAGGGAAGCAGGAGGGAAAATAGGGAGGTGGGGACAGACATGGTAAAAGAAACAAATTGGGACAAAGAGAAGTGCCAAGAGATTCCATCAGCAAGAATCAGAGGTAGAAATAGAAGAAGAAGAGACGGGTGGAAAGGGTGAAAATGAGAAAGAACAGGTGTGGAAGACAAGGATGCAAGGTGTCTGACAGTCTCCATAAGATTATTGGATTGTGCAAGACCTTTAACCTTTACAAAACCTAAGACACAGACATGCAAATTATTGTAACTCTATTTTATGGACAAGGAAATAAAGCACAGAAAGTCATGCAGGTCAGTTTTTAAGGTCAAAGTAGAAAAAGAAGAGTGGCACAAGAGTTCCTGGTGTGTCACCGAGGGTGACAGTTTAGGGAAGCCTGCAGGTGTTCAGGGCGGGTCAGAAGAGAATCAGGAAGTCTAGGAATTCTGCAGGTTCCCATGTAGTACACCCAGATTCCAATGTAAGACCTTAATTAAGGAAAAAAAAATAATGTTATTGGGTAGGGAAGGGAAACCCCTGAGAGAGCATATAGGAATGCTCCAACCAACTGGGCTAAGAGAGATCTGGAATCAGAGAGATAGAAAACATAATTGAAGAAATGACATGCTATCCCTGAAAAAACAACAGCCAAAAACTAGACCTAAAAAGAAGAGATGGGGAGAAAAAGCTGACTATCAAAACAGTGCACAGTGAGGAAACAGAAATGCATGGATGCAGAGCTGTAGGAAGGACCAGAATCAGAGAGAAGGAGGTGTCATATGATGGCAAAAAAGCAGAACAAGATGGCATGGCTCTCAGGACCCATGTTTGGGGCAGACTCACCACGTCCTCATCATGGTGGGCACAAACACCCTGAGGTCCATTTCTGATCGCCCTCCAGGGTCCATCATGTTCTTGTTTCTCTGCAGTGACATGTGATCCCAAAGCTTCAGAAATGACGAATGAAGGAGAAGTACAGAAGGTGCTAAGCCTACAACCTGCTGAGGGAGAAGGTAATTATGATTTAAATTCCAAGCTTCCTCAGTGTATCTTTGTCTTTTGGTCAGCAGAGGAAAAAAAATCTCCCCTTTTCCCAACCTCCCATCTTCATCCTCATTTTCACATTCATACAGATGGGGTTGCTTTGCTTTCTCCAAACTAGGAGAGAGACAAAGAATAAAGGTGAGCTCAGCTACTGGAAGGAGTGGGGATCCCTTCATGGAGAACAGAGAAAGACAGAATATGCCAAAGGCGGGCTGGGGCCTTTGCCTGGACAATTTTATTAAATGCATGCAAAATGCAGATAGCAGCAGGTTATGGCAAATCAGGTAAGGAGATCATTTTCAGCCTACTTCTGGAAATACCAGGAACACAGAAATAAGTTTTGTGAATGATTGAGAGGCTTGCAATTTAAAAAGGCTCTTTAGACTGTTAGGATAGAACTGATTAGGGTAGGCTCCCTGGCATTGTGGTCCATGTGAAATGGAAGATTTTTTGTCAGTTTGGGAGAAGGGACCTGTGAGAATGAAGAAAATATATAAAACTAGAGGCCCAGTGCATGAATTTCATGCACGAGTATGTGTGTGTGTGTGTGTGTGCCTCTCCAATCCGGGATCCCTTGGGGGATGTCCGGCTGCTGGTTTAGGCCTGCAGGGATTGGGCCTAAACTGGCAGTTGGGCATCCCTCTCACAATCCGGGACTGTTGGCTCCTAACCACTTGCCTGCCTGCCTGCCTGAGTGCCCCTAACCGCATCTGCCTGCCAGCCTGATCACCTCCTAACCACTCCCCTGCCAGCCTGATCAATGCCTAAGTGCTCCCCTGCCATACCAATTGCCCCTAACTGCCCTCCCCTGCCTGCCTAGTCACCCCTAACTGCCCTTCCCTGCCAGCCTGGTCGCCCCTAACTGTCCTCCCCTGCCAGCCATCCTGTGACGGCCATCTTGTGTCCACATGGGGGCAGCCATCTTGTGTGTTGGAGTAATGGTCAATTTGCATATTACCTGTTTATTAGATAGGATAATGGGAATTTTTACAGGCATCCAGACTCAGAGATAGAAAAGAAGAAAGTGGCAGACAAAGTAGAAAGGGTATAATTTCAATAAAGAAATGAGATACAGAGATTAAAAACCAGAAAAATTACATAGAGAGGCTAATAAATACCCAAAATAATAAGTAATGTGGAAGGAAGCACAAAGGGAACTACGTGAGAGGAAGAGTTCTATCAAAATAGTTTTAGAATCAACAAAGAGTGAAAACTGCTGTATAAGGAAGAAAGGAGAGGAGTTGGGATCCTGTAAGGCTCAAGTACAAGTCACTAAACAGAAGCATCTGCCAGCAAAAGTGGGCATCTCAGTAGTGAGTTTTAAGATTAAGGTCTCCCCAGATAGAGTAGTTCCCATAACATACTCAGAATAATGCTCTTCTCCCTGGCACCCTCAGCTACTCTCCAGTAACAGAATGAGTCTGAAGAGCATGTCTGATACGCAGACCTGTCTCCCAAGGTCATCAATCTATGAACTGATGGCATTTATCCCAAGACCTTGTCCATTTGTATGTCTTTCAGGAACTGACACTTCCAAGATTGAAACCAACATTTTATTTTGTGAGACAGAAACTCCTCCTTCTCCAGGGTTGGATTCCCCTCCTCCTTACCTGGCTCACATCTGGGTGTGGAGTTCCCCATTTCTCTTGCTCTCAGCCCACCCATTTTCTTCACTTTAGCATGATTGCTATTTGCAAAATGTAAATCAGATCATATTATTTTCCCACATAAACCTGGTGACCTTTGTTGCCCTTGGATTAAATTAGTTTTCCTTCTTCCTGGGCATTTCTTTGCCTTCCATTCATCATGGGGCTCCAACTTATGACTTCTGCCTCATCTCTAATGAAAGTATAAATATTTTCAGTTATTGCAATGCTCTGATCTTTCTTTTATATGTGGGCCTTTGAACAACTCTTCCTTTTGTTGGGTGGTATTGCTTTGGCTTATTCTGTTCCTTATCCCATTCCCCGATCAGGTTATATTATACTATTTCAAGGATGCCTTTCCTGAAAGGGAGTGAGACAGAGATAAGTGAGATGAGAAAAGTCAACAAAGAGCAGTGTCAGGAGCTCAAGAGAAAAAGAGATAGGAGCAGGGGAAACAGAAACACATTATGAACAATTAGAAGCATCTAGTGACACTGGCAGCAGGAAACAGGGTGGAGACAGAAACAATGTGCAAAGGCAATGGGGCTGGGAAAGAAGTAGAAGATTAGATGTACTGAAGGGAGGAAGACGGTGGATGGTTCTCAGCCTCTGGGGACAGTGATAGAAGAGGGCCAATCTTCAAGACAGGTGAATGCAAAGGGCAGACCAGGATGGTCTGGGACATGGACAGTCCTAGTTAGGGGATACCTGAGCTTCCTACATGTTCACTATGAGTTTAATTGCCATGATTCCCCCTGGTTGTATACAGAGACCTCTGATGAAGTTCAATTCTTTCTGCAGAGGACAGCACTGCCTCTTGGGAGCCCTGTGATGGAGAAGAGATCGAGGAAAACTTGAGCTCCCCACCCAGATGTGAGCCAGGTAAGGAAGGGGGCATTGCTAGCCCTTGGCTGAAGGGTGTCAGGAGGCTGAATCCAGAGCTGAACAGCAGGACCCTTAGTGTTAGAATAGGTGTGTTACCTATTCATTTTGTGGTAGATGAATACCAAGGAAAGATAGCGTTTTTCACATTCTTTATTTTTATTGATACTAAAGACTCAATACTGTGATTTTAACCCTGCCCACCTTTATTTTCTATATAAAGTATTAAAATGTAGTGTTTATTTAGTGATTAATAATAATTTTTTATGTTGCTGTAACCTTGGGTAGGCTTCAAAAGAAACATGGTTCTGAGATCTGCTTGTTAAAAACAACAACCAATGAGTCTCAAGATCAAATTACAGTTTTTCTTCCTCATATTTTCATAAAATTATTGTATTACATAGCACTTCTTTCTTTCAAAGTACTTGGGAAAATGTGACTTCCTCACAAACTTTAGTACTTAGCCAGGGAAGCTGTTACTGTCCCTCCTTAGAGATAAGGAAATGGGATACTTGTTTCCCCCAAGATCAAAGTAGGAGGATAAGCAGAGACCCATGTCCCAAGTATTTCACTACAGGTGATGGCTGTGTGAGGCTGGTGGGGGTTAATGTGGTGACACAGTCAGATTCCAAAGGGGAACTTGCAGGCTCCCAGGGAAAGAACAAGACTTGATGCTGAGACACTTCTACTTCACAAATAAAGCATGTCAGTAGGGAGGGAAGAAATCCAGACAGTGAGCCAAGGACCAGATTCTGGTGTAGGGATTGGAGAGACCTGGGAGAATAGAACTAGAGAAAATAATCTGAAAAGAAGAGATCAAGATCACCATTGAGGATAAAAGAAGATAGAAAAGTAATGAGATAGAAGTCAGTGGGAGCAGAGCTCACAAAATCAAAGATGCACAAATATACCCCTTGTGCAGAGGAGAAATGTCTGGAGACAGGTCTATAGGTAACTGAGAAGCAGAGAGCAGGAAAGGGAGGTGAATGAGATGGGAACAGAGGCAGACCAGGGCTTGATTGGATCTCAGGTGAGGTCCTTGGAGCAGCTGTCCCATTTCCTCCTGGTTGTGAGACCTCTGAGGGAGTTCAACTCTTTCTGCAGTGGACAATAATGCCTCTTGGGAGCCCTGTGATGGAGAAGAGCTTGAGGAAGACTTGAGCTCCCCACCCAGATGTGAGCCAGGTAAGGAAGGGGAGATTGTTTCCCATTGAAACCCAAAGTCACTGTCTGTGAAGTTTTGTCATTTATTAAGATACTAGAGGCCTGGTGCATGAAAATTTGTGCACTCGGCAGTTGCGAGGGGGGGGAGTCCCCTCAGCCCGGCCTGCACCCTGTTGCAGTCCAGGACCCCTCGGGGGATGTCCACCTGCCATCTTAGGCCCACTCCCCGGGGGATGGGGCCTAAGCTGGCAGTCAGACATCTCTCTGGCAGCCTGGGAGCCCTCAGGGGATGTCCTACTATGGCTTAGGGCCTTTCCCCTAAGCCACAGTCAGACATCCTTAGTGCTGCCGAGGAGGCGGGAGAGGCTCCCACCACCACAGCTGCGCTCGCAGCCATCAGCCTGGCTTGCGGCTGAGCAGAGCTCCCCCTGTGGGAGCACACTGACCACCAGGGGGCAGCTTATGTGTTGAGGGTCTGCCCTTGGTGGTCAGTGCATGTCATAGCAACTGGTCATTCCGCTGTTAGGGTCAACTTGCATATTACCATTTTATTATATAGGACTAAATTTGTGCACTGGGTGGGGGGGGTCCCCCAGCCCGGCTTGTGCCCTCTCGCAGTCTGGGACCCCTCGGGAGATAACGACCTGCTGGCTTAGGCCTGCTCCCGGGTGGCAGAGGGCAGGCCCAATCCCTAGGTGCAGCCCCTGGTCAGGCTCAGAGCAGGGCCGATTGGGGAGTTGGGGCGCCGCCCCCCGTCATGCACAGAGCAGGGCGGATCGGGAGGTTGCGATGCCACCCTCAGTCACGCTCAGGGTAGGGCCGATTGGGGGGTTGGGGCACCGCCCCCTGTCACACTCAAGGCAGGGTCGATGGGGAGGTTGCGGCGCCACCCCCTGTCACGCACAGAGCAGGGCCAATCAGGGGGTTGGGCACTGCCCCCTGTCATGCACAGAGCAGGGCCGATCAGGGGGTTGGGGCGCTGCCCCCTGTCACGCACAGAGCAGGGCCCATCAGGGGGGTTGGGGCGCCACCACTGTCACACTCGGGGCAGGGCTGATGGAGAGGTTATGGCTCTACCCTGTCACACACAGAGCAGGGCCAATCAGGGGGTTGGGCACTGCCCCCTGTCATGCACAGAGCAGGGCCGATCAGGGGGTTGGGGCGCTGCCCCCTGTCACACACAGAGCAGGGCCAATCAGGGGGTTGGGCACTGCCCCCTGTCATGCACAGAGCAGGGCCGATCAGGGGGTTGGGGCGCTGCCCCCTGTCACACACAGAGCCGCAGGGCGATCAGGGGGTTTGG
>NW_005370872.1:271470-281915 GCF_000412655.1 Myotis brandtii | reverse complement strand
GAAACAATGTATAACTTCAGCTCTGAGATCCCGGCAGGCTGAAAGCTGGTTTCTGGGGTTTTGTTTAGCTTCTTATTTGCAACATAGTACATAGTTGCTTAGAGTTGCAACTCAGAGGCCGGCAAGTCAGGCGGGGAACGTTGGAGTCTGCAGTCACTGGAGCAAGCAAGCCTCCCTGTTCGCTTCAGTGCATGGCTGCCGGCCGCCATCTTGGCTGACAGTTAATTTGCATAAGGATATGCTGATTAGCCAATGGGAAGGGTAGCGGTCGTATGCTAATTACCATGTTTCTCTTTTATTAGTGTAGATGTGCCACAGTTAGAATAACAGTGAGAGTACAAAAAGGAAGTGGAGTTCTGCCAGTGGGAGATAGTAGCTTTGGCAAAGACAAGCTCATGACAAACAGCAAGGAGGCCACAACATTCAATCATAAGTGTGAATGGTGTCCTGCATGTAAATGGAGTACTGAGCTCATCTACCAAGTAGAGATTTAAAAAGAGATATATGGTCAATTATATGATAATAACTGACCTCAAATTATGTGTTAAAATTATTTTCTTTACCATTTGACAGAATGTCAAGGGCCCTCATGAAAAGTTTGGTGAGCGACTCAAGACAAAATGACCAAATATCTTTGTACAAATTGACTACTGTCTAATGGACCTATACCCATTAATTAGTCCTTGGACTGGCTTGGATAAGGGACTTATCAGGTCTATGCCTCCTTCCATTTGCTTTGGATCACTTCTAATATTCAAGAAGCACAGGAAAATAAAGAACAAATACATGTGAAATAGACTTTTTACAAATAGACAAGAGAGAGTAAATGAAATAGTAAAAGAATAAGCACATTACTGAAAAATTTGCTAAATGGTACATCTCCAAAGCAAATGTCCAACTAATTACTTTGCATCTAATTGCATACACATCATTAAATAATAAGATAAATTCAGGAATAAGAGCTCATGAAACTGCTTAGAGCTCAAGTAGTTGTTGAGACTGAGGATTTACCCCTATTGGTTCAAGGGTGCCACAGGGCCTTTCTAAGCAAAAGTCTTTAAGGTGATCTTGGTGGGATCTCCACTGTAAAGGGATCGTCTATATACAATATCTGAAGCTAAAAGAGGGACTTATTTCTTGCTTAACAAGGCACATAGTAGGAGGAGGCAGTGTACTTATTGGACACTGTTTCTTAAAAAATGGAAACTATTGATTTTATGTGGAGTTTTGGGAAACTTGTAGTTCAGGGACTGCAGAGTTTCAGAAATAGGAGTGATTATAAACAGACTAGCATTTAGCCATAGATTCAGGCTTTCTGGAGTGTGGTTGTTGCTAATTGGCTGATTTTCAATTAGTGTAAGGCTGCAACTGATGTGGTTGGTGATGTAAGCAGTCATTAGTCAATTGGCATGAGTTTAAAAGTGGTTCTGGTAGATACTTATACAATTTTCAAAGAACAGTTAGTTTTTTCCTGAAAGAATATAATCTTTATTTCTCTTAAGGCTGCAAGTAGAAAAATAAAAGTACAGGAAGCAGAATAAGGTGTAAAAGATAGGAAAATCATGGCTCTGCGGGATCTCAAGTGTGATTATTGGAGCAGGTATATTTTTTCTGAGGAAGCAGCTCATCTTAACTCAGAATATTAGTGTGCTGCATGAGAGCACCAGGAACTCTTCCCTAATCACTATCTCAGGATTTATAAACTGTAAATTTCTTATTTTTCTTTAGTATCTGGTGAACTAGAAGCTCCCAAAATGGGTAGAGAAGGAGAATCTGAAGAGCTTACCTCTAGCCCACTACCCTGTGATGGACAAGGTAAGCATGACTTAAAGAAACAGAGTTCTGATAAAGAGAAATGACAAGAGAGAAAAATAGGAGATTTAAAGGAAGAATCAAATATAGGGTGGATCAATGGAAGATTTTGAAGGAATCAGTAGAAAATGGGGATCAACAAATTTACATAAAAGAAGGTTCTAGGGCAAATGAAAGGTCTTCATAAATCACAATTTTGTTCCAGGAGCAGAGCTACCAACAGGTGGAAATGATAAGTATGCCTGTGTTATGTGCTTCTCAAACGATATGCCAGGAAGTCTGGAAGCAAGGACTGAAAATAGTGAAGCATGTGACACAATAGGTAAGACTGTCCAAAGGTCAAGTCATGAGGGTAGATCTACAGGCAACATAGACCCCAGGTAGAGTGTGACAGGTATTACAGTCCATCCCACTATCCTGTTCTTGGCATTTTCTCAACCTGCCCCTTTTGGGAACAGCATGGAGACAAAACATGTCTCATAAACAGGACAAGCCCTGTTGACTTTACATAGTTGATTATAGTAGAACTAGAAGCCCGTTGCACAAAGATTTGTGCAATAGGCCTTCCTTCCCCTGGCTGCCGGCACCAGTTTTCCTCTGGCACCCGGGACCCAGGCCTTTGGTCCGGCCGCAGCGGAGAAGCCAAGACTCTTCAGTCTTCAGTCTGGCAGGAGCCTTCAGTCTTCGCTTTGCGCCTGCATATGCAAATTAATCGCCATCTTTGTTGGGTTAATTTGCATACTCATTCGATTGGCTGGTGGGCACAGCAGAGTGACACCAATTTGCATGTTTCTCTTTTATTAGTGTAGATTACACTCTTAAAATGACTGTATCTAGTTTACTACATTAGTATATTAGTAATAGATTTTGTATTTATACAGTGATTTCCATCCCAGTCCCACCCGGAATCCAAAAAAAGGGAGAGTGTACTTCTGCTAGTAGATAATAGTGTCATTTTTTTTCACAACCTTAGAAAGACCTTAAAGATAGCTGATCCTGCCATTTAATTGTCAGTAGGAAAGACTTCAGATCAACTGCTCTTAACCCAGCACATATTTTTGATGGATGTACTCCAGCATGTCACTAATTTATATATTGTTTTCCTACAAACTTTTGCACATAAGATGTTATTTAATTCTCACAAAAATATCTTTAGACCTAGTCAGAATTGGATAACTGGTTCTGTCCCTGAATTAATTGAAGTACAGAGATATTTAAGAGTGTTTTTCAAGATCCTATTGAGAACTAAAGGAAGACCGTGGGCCCATCCTGGACTCCTACTTCTCAATTCAGAAGATTTTTAGTCCCTTTAGAAGGAAGAGAAGAATGATAGTCCAAACATCTTTAAAAACTCAAGCCTTCTGTAGTATGAATGACCCCAGGATTGGCAACTTTTAGTTATTAACTTATTTCCTTACATCAACCTCTTATTTTCTAGATAATGTGGATCTTGGAAACAACTCTACTTTGGGAAAACCCAAGAGGAAAAGAAGTAAGAACGCATTACATTTTACTTGATTTTGATGTTAAAATGAGCTTTTTAATGCCAGAGTTTTATATTACTACTAGAGGCCCAATGATAAAATTCGTGCAAGAGTAGGCTGCTGGCACTGGCTTCCTTCTGGTACCTGGGACCCAGGCTTCCTTCGCAGCCCTGGCTTTGTTCAGAAGGTCATCCGGAAGGATGTTTGGTCTAATTAGCATATTATGCTTTTATTATTATAGATTTACAATAATAAATGATAATAAAAATAAGTGATAATAATATGATAGTTATTCAAACCTGTTTATATCCTAATCTCTAGAACATATAATGTGTTTTCTTCCATGGAAAAAGGGATTTTATGCATATAATAAAGCTAGGGTCGTTGAAAGGGGAGAATGTCTTGGGTATTTGGGTGCCACCAATATCATCAATGAGCTTTAGAGTGAAGAACTGTTCTCAGATATGGTGAGAGAAAGATAGTCACAGAGAGATTCAATCTTTGTGAAGATGGAGAAGCAGAACAAGGAATATGGGTTATCTGTAGAAGTTGTAAGAGTCATGGGAATAGCTTCTCCTCTATCACCTCCAGAAAGAAATGAGAGCCCACTGAAGCCTTTATTTTAGCCCTTTCAGTCTAGACCCTTGTCAGACTTCTAACTGACATATCTGTAAGATAATAAATCTGAATTGTTTTAAGCCACTAAATTTGTGGTTATTTGTATGGCAGCAATAGAAGAGCAATATAAATCTTGGTTATTATACAGCTATAACACATTCCTAAAAAGGTGGAAGTGGCTTAGGAATTAA
Source organism: Myotis brandtii (assembly GCF_000412655.1). NCBI lineage: Eukaryota > Metazoa > Chordata > Mammalia > Chiroptera > Vespertilionidae > Myotis > Myotis brandtii. The sequence goes on along the minus strand of NW_005370872.1, from coordinate 277,810 downwards.
GCAATGGACAGAGAGAAATTGGGCAATGAGAAGAATTTTAAGTAGAATGATAGAAACTGCCTACATGGCCTGGAGCAGTTTGTTAGTAGAAATGTGCAAAGACTACTAGTGAGGACTCAGAAGGAGGTGAAGAACATGGGAGAGAAAGCCTATATTGTCTTAGAGAATACATAAGTCACGCTGAACAGATGTTAGTAGAAATAAGGAGGTTAAAGGCGTGGCTGGTGAAGACTGAGAAGGAAACAAAGAACATGTTTTGGGAAACTGGAGAAAGAGGATTCTTATTAAGTAAAGGCAGAGAGCTTAGTGAAATTCTTCCTAAAGATATGTGGAAAGCAAAACTTTTTGGGTGTACAGCTAAGGATATTAGTAAGCAAGTGATAAAGACTCAGCTGGTTTGTTTGTTTTTATTTCTTAGAGTAAAATATGTGAGGAAAGAGATAAACCCATAGAAGAACTGCTCAACAACAACATCATAAAATTAGGACTTGATGATCTGAACAATTCTTAGCTTATTCAGGTTGCAAAAGATGCTAAAATTAGAAGATCCACTGTCAGGAAAGTGTGCTTTGTAGAAGTGATCAAGAATATGGCTTAATAACTTTTTGCTGATGCCTCAGAAATAACAAAAGATCAGAATATTCATTCACCTAAAAGGTTCTTGGAAGAAATTAAATGTGTGATTCACAAGTCCCCCCAAGCCATCTCAGCAGAGATTAAAAAATAGATATGTAATTATGTAGGAAAGATCTGTGGAGGAGCTCTTGTCTATGGAACAATTCTCCATGACATACATGGAGATCTATAAGGTTCTTGAGAATTATTTACTGACAGAAACAAAACTCTCTGTCTAATTCCTAGAACCTGTAATATGGTTCTTTACATGGTAAAAGAGAGTTTTAGGAATCTTTAGATGGGGAGGTTATCTTGGATTCTCTTGGTAGCCCCAATCAAATCACATGGGTTCTTACAATGAGAAGACTTTTCCTGCTATGCAGAGAAGGATATGTGCGCATGAAATAATTAGAGCTACAATGACCTGGCTTTGAAGATGCCGACAGGGGATAATGAATGAAGAAATTGGAAGCTGAAAAAAAAAGGATTATTCTTCATAGCCTTCAGAAATGAACAAAGCCCTGTGGACACCTAGATTTTAGCCCAGTGAGATTTGTGTTACATTTCTGACCTTCAGATCCATGAAATAATAAATTTGTGTTGTTTAAAGCCACACATTTTATGATAATTTATTACAGCAGCCATGACAACTAATACCTTTTGTAAAATAAACAAACAAAAAAGAATATTTCACCTTTATATGTTAGATTGCATCTTTTTAAATAGCAATTGGTATTTTCAAATGCTCACATCTTTGCATGTCTTTTTAATTGTAAAACATGAACTTTGTAAGTGTGGCATATATATTTCTAGATTTTTCTATGCATATATGAACACATTTAGAATTATATCATTATATCTTAAAAATCTATTGCTACTGTTAATTTCCCTTACTTTAAATGAGTATATCATGTACAAGACATTATAAACATTTAACATATTGCCAACTTACCTTTAAACATTTTTCGAGATAAATTTACAATGAAATGTAATAAAGTAGGGAATATCATTTGATGTGTTCTGACAGATGCATTGTCCTGTGTAATCCAAATCCTATCAAGATACAGAACATGACCATTACCCTGGAAAGGGCCCTTCTGCCTTTTTGGTATATCCTTAACCCTCACTCATAAAATGCAATGACCTATTCTTATTTTTTCATGATAACTTAATTTGGCTTGTTTTCAAACTTTAAATAAATAAGGTTTTAGAGCATATTCTCTTTTGGTGCAGTATTGCACTCAGCATAATGTTCTTTGAGTTTAACCACATTGCTGAATGTATCAGTAGCTTTTTCCTTTTGATTGCAGTTAATGAACATTGTATGAATATACCAAACATTGAGTATATATTCTCCTATGATGAAGAGCACATGTGTGCCAGTTTGGGGCTAATATGAAAAAGCTGCAATGAACATTCTTCTGGAAGTCTTTCTGTGGCTCCATGCCTTCATATCTCATATAAATTTCTAGAAATAAATTTTATGAGACATGGTATAGGTGCATCAGTCTTTTGTCCCCAAAACCCAAGTTGGGGCTATACAGCACACAAAAATGGTGCCAAGCTGAGAAATAGAATGCTTCAGGAACTGTTTCTACTGGTCAGAAACCCTTGGCTTAAAAGGAGGCTGTTAGTAAACCTGCTCAAACCTTATCCCTCAGAGAGACATTATTTATAAGCAGATCTCCTCTGAGGGGAGAAGGAAAACTTTACTATCCCAGAATATTTCTAATGAGGGAGATGTTCTCTATTTTATACTGATCAGGAAACGAATCTGCCTTCTGATCTTGATGGCCACATTAGATACTCAGAAGCATGTGGAAATGCCACCAAGAATTACCTCTGAACAAATCCACCTCACCCAGAAAACTCTAGCAAATTTCCCCCATGAAGACACCACTCACAAGCCACTTCAATTATTCTGACCAATGGGGATAGGGCTAAATTCAGTTGATTTGTTTCTTGCACCATTTAACATATTTCATAAACCATAAATGCTGTAGGTCTCTATTGGCCACCCTAATCTGCAGTTCACCATGTTTGCATGAGGGAGGCAAGTGAGTACCTGGCTTTCTCTTAAGAAGTATCATCTCAAGGGCACACACAGTGACCTGGAAGGGAAGCTTTTATAGTTATTGAGCCCCCTAGTGTGATGCACACCACCAGGAGGAAGATGGACAGTGTGGGCCCTGGCTGTAAGCCTTATAGTTCCCAGTTCCATTTACTTGTCTAGTCCTTGATGTTCAGAGGGGCTCTGCATGGATGTACAGGTGCAGGGGCCAGCCCTGTTTTCTTGTGTCTGGAGCTGAATGGCAGACTCAGCATCTCCGTGGTGGGAGAGCTGGACCATGCACATGGTCCTGGAAGAAGGATTCAGGACAATTCTGAAGAATAGATATTATTAATGCTTCTCCCTCCCTCTAATGTCTTAAGTTGTATGGTGTTCCTTCCTCAGATGCCTGGATCTTTGCTCTTCCTTCAGTGCCACAAAATCTGTGCGTACCATTCCAGTGGCTTTAACTTCATCTTTCTTTCCCAATCATCTTTAATTGTCACTCAGACCTTTTTTACAGAAGGACCAGATACAAGTAGGAAAAGACATTTTCATAAGGTGTAACCAGAATTAAATCTGCCTCCCCTAGACACTCCGAGGCTGGTTGGGGAAAGAAGGAAACATCATCCCCAGGGATGTTAGAACAGAATCCTGGATTTTTAGAATTGGTCTATTTAACAGCATTTATCCCTCACTGCTTTTGTCCTGATCATGATGCAGACAGGAGTTGATCCTTTTCTGGAAACAGCTGTCTTCAGTGACCAAAGAGCCTTACAGAGTTGTGTAGACAGGAGGAGATGAGGAATGTTAAGTCAGACAATCAGTGCTTTGGGAGTAGTTTTTGATAAAGGGCATACCATTGTCAGACTCAGATGGTCCAGCCCTCCCCATTCATGACACCCATGAGTTCCCAGGGTCACAATGGTGTGGCCAGAATCAGTTCTTTGTAAGTTGAAGTGTACACTGTGTTGATGTACCACCCATAGCCCCAAGAGGGGTTTGAAGCCTGATCAGTGTGTCAGGAGCAGGCAGAGCAAAGCCCCTTGTGATGTGGCTCCCTGACCATGGGATGAACAGGTCAACGTTAGCAGGAATCATGAGCCTGGCACACAGCTGCAGTCCCTGATCATAATCATGGTGTCAGCCTGTCAGCAGGTACTTAGGCATCTCCATGAGGGGTCCAGACTGGTCTGTCAGCACCACAAGTTCATTTCTGCAGTCATGCCTGAGAGAAAGGCATCTTAACTTTGCCAGCCTGTTGCTTTCCACTTGGCCGACAAAACATCTAGGCCACGTGCAGAGAAGCCCAGTTGTCTGAGTGCTGCCCACCAGAGGAGTGACCAAATTTGCTTTTGGTTCTGCAAAGTTGGCTCTGAGGCCAAGCAGCCATAGTAGCTTAGTGGACACTGGCTGTCAGGTCAGCCAGGCATTAAGGCACCAGGCCCAGCTACCAGGGGAATCTTGCTGAATTGAAGACCCTGCAAGGCCAATGTTTGCTTCAGGCTGTGAAGGAGAATAGAAAGCCTAGGTGCCATTGGGCAACATCCCCACATTCTTGAATATACCATTTCCACTTGAAGAGCAAGGCTTTCAGGCCTTTCTTACACTGTAAATCCTAGAGTTGAGTTGACCCACCTCAAAATGGGAATCTCAGGAAAGAGAGTTACAGGCCTTCCTCCATGGATTTTTACTTTCAGCAGTAAATATCTAGTAGCTGGCTGTTATGATATTATTAATAATAATAACAAGACACAATCTCTACCCAGCACCAATGGTCTTCTCACATTCACATGTTTTCATGTCATTCACGAGAAAGCAAAATCACAATCACACAAAACCTGCTGTGGGTCTTCAAGTTCTCCAGGAGCTTTAGACACTAGATTAAATATAAGTGAGAGGATCTGCTTTATACCTGCAAGAGCTCAGAGATTATTTTATGAACACTCCACTTGGAAATCTAGACCATTTATTTGCCTTCTAGCCCAGTATATGATCCATGATATTATTTAAGAATATAATAATGAGTATGCTTCCCCATTGCACATTTGAATCAACACTTGAAAAGGAAAATATTGCTATCTTACTGTAGTTGTCTGTCTAAGGCATCAGCAGGAGTTTATTTTCTAACTTTAAAGAATAATTTTAAATGAAGGTCATCTCTTATTGTCTTCTGAGTCCTTGCAGCATAAAATATAACTCCATAATCAACCTTGCACTGCTACACTGGTAGTTAAGAATTTTATCCCATTTTTTTTTGTGGACCAAAGTCTGAAAAAAGTACTCGAACACGACTGAACTATGAGGCTTTGAGAATTATATTCATGGTCTGAATAATTAACTTTACTCTCTTCCTTTTTGAAGAAAAAAAGAAAGGGCATTCCTGGTTTAGAATCAAAAGGAAACGGCAGAGAAACATACATCAAGAAGGTAAGTAAGCAAAATGAAGTAGTCACACCTTTTGAGTTTAGTGAGGCACTGCTTATTGTATCCTTGCATCCTGAAGCTTCCTGAGGGTCACGCTCATTTTCCAGATACTATGTCAGGTGGGATATAGGCCAATACACTGTAACAAAGAGGCCTGAAAATGCAGTGGATTCAACTAAATGGTTTATTTCTCATACATGTATGTAATCCACCAGAGCTAAATGATCTAGGGCGAATAGAGAGACACTGCCATCCTCACTACATGGCTTCTTTCTGGGTCAAGACATTTTTATTAAGTTAGAAAGATGTTCCAAAGAAGGCTAAATGAAGAAAGCAGACTGTATGTGTGGTGTACATGTGGAAACAGTATACTGTATATGTTCATCTTAGGCTCAGATCATAGGATAGATGTATATTTAGTTTTACAAGAAAATAAAGTGGTTGTATCACATTACATTTCTATCCTAAATGTGAAAGAGTTTCAGTTCGCTGAGAGAGAGAGAGAGAGAGAGAGAGAGAGAGAGAGAAGCAAAGATATAGATATATAGAAGAATCAATGGCAATTCATCCATAAAAATATATGCAGTGATTACATTTGGTCATTGAAATATAAGTAATGTTTATTTTTTTGTTTGTGTTTTAAGCTATATGTGCATATTCATAATAATAAACACACTCAACTATTGTAATGAAAAAATATTACTCAAATAGTAACATATGCAAAGAAAAAGTCTAAAGGGATGCTTTGAACAAGTTAATTGTGGTTATTCCCAGATAGTGATGTTTCATACTATTTCTATTTTCTAATTTTTCAATAATGTATATGCATTACTTCTGATCAGATCCCTGAGAGCTTGTTTATTTCTGTAGTTATTGTGGTAAGGGACTCCTTTATTCTAGACAATAAGGGTGAGACCTTATTTTCTGGATGACTGACAATTTTGAATCAGTAGAACTATGTAAGATTTTAAAATCCAATTAAAACTCATTAATTTTCACCAACCTAAATATCTTATGTTCTTAACAATTTTCATGGCTGCTTTGTTGGTGAATGTATGCAATTTTTGTTTGGAATGAAAGGAAAAATGGTTGAATCCATTTTTTTAAAATTTCTTTATTGATTAAGGTATTACATATGTGTCCTTATCCCCCCATTACCCTCCATTCCCTCCACTCATGCCCTCACCCCCCTGTTGTCTGTGTCCATTGGTTAGGCTTATATGCATGCATACACGTCCTTTTGTTGAT
>NW_005370872.1:260460-270649 GCF_000412655.1 Myotis brandtii | reverse complement strand
CACCATACACAAAAATAAACTCAAAATGGATAAAGGACTTAAACATAAGATGGGAAACCATAAAAATACTAGAGGAATCCACAACCAGCAAAATCTTAGACATATGTCGAAGCAATTTCTTCACTGATACTGCTCCTAGGGCAATGGAAACTAGGAAAAATAAACAAATGGGACTATATCAAAATAAAAAGCTTTTGCACTACAAAACAACAAGAAAGCCCACTGCATGGGAAAACATATTTGCCAATGTTATCACCAATAAGAGTTTGTTTTTTTATAATTTTTTTGGATCTGTTTTTGTTCACCAGTTTATGTTGTTCATTATATTCCATAAATGAGTGAGATCATGTGGTATTTATCTTTCTCTGACTGGCTTATTTCACTTAGCATAATACTTTCCAGTTCCATCCATGCTGTTGCAAATGGTAAGAATTTTTTTTTTTTTACCAAATTGCAGTATTCCATTGTGTAGATGTACCACAGTTTTTTAATCCTCTCCTCCAACATTTACAAAGAACTCATACAACTTAACAAAAGGAAGATAAACAACCCAATCAAAAAATGGGCAAGGGACCTAAATAGATACTTTTCGAAAGAAGACAGAAGGAAGGCCAAGAGACATATGAAAATATGCTCAAAGTCACTAATCATCCGAGAGATGAATCCATTTTAAAATTAGTTATTTCTAAATACCAAATATTGGGATTTAATCATTATAACATTTCATTTAAGTGTAACGTTTCATTTAAGTGTACAAATGAGTAGAAAAAATTCTAAACCACTTCTTTCCAAAGTACAATGAAAGCTTGCATGTAATTTAAAATTGTCTCTTCTAAAAGGAGAGAATATTCTGGAAACCCAAGACCCTTTACCATCAATTTGCTTTCTTGTCTGAATGTAGAGTGAAGGTGTTCAGAATTGAATCCAGGATTCCCACACTTGCTTTTGGCCTCATATCAGCTGCTGTTTTACCCAACTCTGTATTTTCCTTGCCTATCCCAACAAAGCTGTTGGCCAGTTGGTCTTGAGTAGAAAGAAGGTGGGAATGAATCTGCAGGATCCTGTCAAGATTAGGCAAAGATAAACTTTGTGTCACTCTTCTTTGCACTATGTATTGGTCTATACAATATTTGCTAAGGTTTTGAGGAACATAGATTCTCCTTAATTTTTTACTAGTCAAGCTTATCAGTCAATCTGAGAGCCATGAAACCTAAAAAGCAAGCCCAGTGTTGCAAATTGTTTGTGTTTATATTGTAGCTCTTATCTGCCCAGAGCCTATAAGTTTTTTTTCCTCTGAGTTTTATCTGCTTTTTATAGAAATTCTTTTACCTTACATCACTGGCTTATTGAAGTGACTGGCCTTGGTGAATTGTTTACAGCAGTTAGACAAAATAGTCTGGAAAATAATTCTTCATGGGGTCTATATGACCCCACCCAGAGCCAACAGATGGTGGTCAATGGATGGTAGGCATTGAACACAGAAAGAAGAGAATGAATTTGTTTCCCTGCCTTAGAAAATAAGACACGTTTGAATGACAGCAGACATTGAAATGTCCATTCACAGCCAGCCAATTAACTTACAAAATAGAGGAACATTCTCTGCTGCAACATCTATTAAGTCAATCCTTAATTGTTATTTGAAAGTAAGATTTTTGGAGAACCCAATTCTACCCATTACTCTTCATTAGACTTCTTGTTGGTTGTAGACAAAATTCCATATTTGAAAAAGAACAAAAGATCTGCACAAAAGTTCAATTAACTTTACTGGAACAGTTATTTATTGTCATTTTCCAAGAATATTTATATTCACTTCTTCAGCACAGAATAATAGTCTTTCATTTATACAGGATGGAGCAAAAGTATGTTTACAGTTGTGAGTATGTGAAACAGTTTATTCTTGTATTACTAGTATTTATTAATTACTGCATTATTTTCCACATGAACAACTGTAAATCTACAAAGGAAATGTAAGGGAATTGGACAACCAGCCTGGTTATTTTATTTTATTTTATTTTTAAAGACAATACTTATCACCAAATAATATTAAGTCAGGATTTAGCATGGAAGTATCCCAAATATCTTTTCTGGAAGTGCACAGTGGAAGCAAAATCCCCTTCATTGAGTAAGAGTTATGGAGTTGCTAAATGGAGAATTATTTTGTCTGCACAGGATGATAGAAGAAAGATAAAGTAGTGATATTTCATAAATAGTTAATTGGATGTCAGAACACTGTTGAATACTTTCTATGAACAACAGAGTTGTATAGTATGTAATCCATCATATGTAAAGGTGATGCAAGTCTAAATATAAAAAAGCTAAAACTAATGGCCATCTGCAATTGTTTTGAGGCAACCAAGATAAGCTGTGGCTGCTAGCAATGGGCTTTTGATGTCTGTCATGTATTGAACTAATACCCTTAGAGCAAGGCCTATTTTCTTATGTACATATAAAATAAAAGGATTGTGATAATATGAGGGATCCAGTGTAGATGGCTATTGAGGGAATATTTTGAGAGTATGAAGGTATTTTCAATTTGTGCATTACATGAGAGTGGCTCTAAGATATTTGATATAGTTAAATGTAGGAACACTATTACAGAAAAGTTTTATATCCATTGTCTTCAATACCAAGTTAATTCTATATTTCCCCTTACTTGTTTTTTAGTAATTGTTTTGGGTAATTTTGGATACTCTGTAACATTTCTTTATACAATGTTTTTCTTTAGCCAATAGATTATGGCTTATTTTCAAAGGGTAAGGCTGTAACTTATTAGCTGGCTTTAAATGTGGTTGGCAATGTAAGCAGTCATTGGTCAATTGGCATGAGTTTAAAAGTGGTTCTGGTATCAGTAGAGGAGTGGATAAAAAAGTTGTGGTACATTTACACCATGGAATACTATGCAGCTGTAAAAAAGAAGAATATCTTACCCTTTGAGAGAGCATGGAGGGAATGTGGAGAGTATTATGCTAAGTGAAATAAACTGGTCAGAGAAAGACAAGTATCACATGATCTCACTCATATGTGGAATCTAATGAACAAAATAAACTGATGAACCAAACAGATCCAGAGACATAGAAGCATGGAAGCATGAGACTGTTGAATCTCAGAGGAAAGGTGGTGGTGGGTGGGTGGGAAAAGATCAACCAAAGAACTTATATACATATATACATAACTCATAGACACAGATAAGCATGTGATGAAAGCTTGGGGTAGAGGATGGGGAGGGCTAGAAGGGGTCAATAGGGAAAGAAAGGGGACATATGTAATACTTTCAACAATAAAGATAAAAATATGTGAATGGAGATTAAATGTAAACATAGCCTAGGCTAAATAAAATACAAAAAGGATTTCTTAAACAAATGAATAAAAGTGGTTCTAGTATTTTCAAAGAACAGTTTTTTTCCTGGAAGAATACAATATTTTTATTTATTCTTAGGGCTACAAGTAGAAAAAATAAAATTCGAGGAAGCAGAATGAGGTGCAAAAGATGGGATAAGCATGGCTCTGTCAGAACTCAGGTGTGATTATTAGAGCAGATGTATTTTTCGAAGGAAAGAGCTCCTCTTAGCTCAGAATATCAGTGTGCTGCATAAGAGCACCAGAAACAATTCCCTAATCACTGTCTCAGGATCCATAAACAGTAAATTTCTTGTTTTTCTTTAGTATCTGGTGAACTAGAAGCTCCCCAAATGGGTAGAGAAGAAGAATCTGAAGAGCTTAACTCTATCCCACTACCCAGTGATGGACAAGGTAAGCAGAGTTCTGATAAAGAGAAAAAGACAAGAGAAGAAAAAAGGAAGACTTAAAGGAAGAGTCAGATGTAGAGAGGATTAATGTTATATTTCAGAGGAAGAAGTAGCAAAACAGAAATTCACAAGGGTACCAAATATAGAATCACTGGGGCATAGGAAAAGAGTCTTCATAACTTACAATTTTGTTCCAGGAGCAGAGCTGCCAACACGTGGAAATGAGAGGTGTTCCTGTGTTATGTGCTTCATAAATTATGATTTGGGCCCAGAATCAGAGCTACCAGCACATAAAAGTAGTAAGTGTTCCTGCATTGTGCGTCTCTCAAAATATGTGCCAGGAGGCCCAGAAGCAAGGGCTGAAGGTAGCCAAAGTAAGGCACTACACAAGGGTCATGGCGTGAGGGTGAATCCATAGTTACCCAGTACCCCAGGTAGAGTGGAGCAGGTGGTCCAGTCCATCCAACTCCCCTGTTCTCTGCATTTTTTTCTCGACCTGACCCTTTAGGAAAAAGCAAGGAGGCAAGAGATAATTATAATATCATATTTAACAGGATGGGTCCTATTGACTATTATGGATGATATAGTAGAAATACACTCTTAAAATGGCAATATATAGTTTGCTACATTGGTATATTAGTAATAATACCTTGAATTTATGGAGCTATTTTCACTGCTGTCACACCCAATATTCTATGGAACCCATAAAAACAAGGTGTACTTCTGCCAGTAGATAATAGTGTCATTTTTTCCACAACCTTAGAAAGACCTCTAAGACAGCTGATCCTGCCACTTAATTGTCAGGAAAGAAGACTTCAGATCAACTTCAATTAACCCAGCACATATTTTTGTTGGATGTTCTCTGCATGTCACCAATTTATACATTTTTTTTCCTACAAACATTTGCACATAAGATGTTATTTGGTTTTCACAAAAATCTTAAGACCTAGATAGGATAGGACACCTGTTCTTATCCGTGAATGAATTGAAGTTCGTAGGTATTGAAGAGTTTTTTAAGAGTCCCATTGAGTAAAAAAAGAAGGAAACTCCCAGGCCCATCCAGGACTCCTACTTTTCAATTCAGGAGATATTTAGTTCCTTTAGAAAGAAGAGAAAAATGATAATCCAAACAACTTTATAAACTCAAGCCTTCAGTAGTATGGATCATCATAGGATTTGATAACTTTTAGCTATTAACATCTGTTTTCTTATATCAACCTCTTTTTTCAGATACTGTGGATCTTGGAAACAACTCTACTTTGGGACAACTCAAGAGGAAAAGAAGTAAGAGTGCATAAGATTTTACTAGATTTTGATGTTAAATTGAGGTTATTAATGCCAGAGTTTCAATTACCATAATAGTAAGTGATAATAATATGATGATCCCTTAAATATGTGCATTTCCTAATCTTTGGAACCTCTAATGTGTTTTCTTCCATGGCAAAAAGGATTTTACAGATATAACAAAACCAGAGACCTTGAAAGGGGAGTTTATGTTAGATATCTGTGTGCCACCAGTATAATCAGTTGGCCTTAAAAATTGGAGAACAGAGGGAGAAGGAGGAGTAACTCTGGAAGATATAAAGAACTACATTATTGCTGGCTCTGAAGATGGAGGAAATGAAAAAGATATGGGTGACTTGTAGAAGCTAAAAAGTCACAGAAATAGCTTTTCCTTCACAGCCTCGTGAAAGGAATAAAGGCCTATGTTTTAGCCCAGAGAGACCCTTATCAGACTTCTAACCAACATATCTGTAAGATAATAAGTTTGCATTGTTTTAAGCCACTAAATTTGTATTCATTTGTTATGGCAGCTATAGAAGAGCAATACAGATTTTGGTTATTGGAAGTGGGGTGCAGCTATAACACATCTCTGAAAAGCCAATTTTAGAATTGGCTTAGGAATTGGGCAGTGGGAAGAATTTTAAGTAGAATGATAGAGAATGTCTTCATGGCCTGTAGCAGTTTGTTAGTAGAAATGTGGATGCCAAAGACAGAAATCATGGCAGAAAGCTTAGCAAAGTTTAGTCTGTAGACATGTGGAAAGTAGGCCTTTCTGTGTATATATGAGGAAATTTCTAAACCAAATGATGAAGGTGAAACTGGTTTCATTTCACAGCTTAAAGTAAAATGGCAGAGGAAAGAAATAAATAGAGGGAAGAACAGCTAAACAAAAGAAATCAGGACTTGATGATTGGAAAATTCTCAGCCTATTCAGGTTGCAAAAGATGCTAAGATTAGGGGAGCCACTGTCAGGAGAGTGTGCTCTGAAGAATGAATAAGAATCTGGCCTAATGAATTTTTGCATATGCCTCAGAAGTAGCAAAAGGCCAGGGTATTCAGTCACATAAAAGGTGCTTTGAAGAGATTAAGTATGTGACTCACATTAGAAGTAAAACACAGATATATAATTATATAGGAAAGATCTGTGTAGGAGCCTCTTTTTAATGGAGTAAAGCCCTATGATATACATGAGAGATTCTTAAGAATTTTATACCAACAGAAACAGAACTCTCCATGTCTAATCCCTGGAACCTATAATCTGTTTCTTTACATGGAGAGAGTTTGAGGATGTGATTAGGGATCATAAAATGGGGAGATTATTCTGGATTATTTAGGTGGCCCCAGTACATTCACAGGCGTCCTTAAAATCAGAAAACGTTTCCAGCGGTGGAGAGAAGGATGTGTACCCATGAAATAATCAGAGATTCAATGCAGTTGGTTTTAAAGATGCAGACAATGAACCAAGAAATGTGAGCAGTTTCAGGAGCTAGAAAAGATAAAGATTATCCCCGATAGCCTCCAGGAAGGAACAAAGCCTGTGGACACCTTGATTTAGCTCAGTGAGTTGTGTCAGTTTCTGACTCCAGCACCAATAGACAATTAATATGGTTAGATCACATATTTTAAAATAGCAATTTATATTTTTCATTATAACATAATTTGGCTGGTTTTAAAACTATTTTATTGAAAAGTTTATTTTTACTCAGAGTAATTTTTTTCTCAGCATAGTATTTTTGAGTTTTATCCACTTTGTTGAATCTATCAGTGCTTTTTTTCTTTTTTATTGTAAAGTAGTGCACATTGTATGAAAATACTCAATTTTGTGTATATATTCTTCTATTGATGGACATCACAAGTGTGTCTGTTTTTGACTAATATGAGAAGGCTGCAATGTACATTCTTGTAGAAGTCTTTCTGTGGCTCCATGCCTGTACATCTCTTGCATAATTTCCTAGGAATGAAATTGCTGGGATATGGGATAAATGCAAACCCATGTAGGGGTTATGTAGCACATAGAGGCTGTGCCGAACTGAAGAATAAAATGCTTCAGAAACTGTTCTTATCTATCAAAAACCCCCAGTCTTAGAAGGGGTTTAATAAACCTGTTGGTAAACCTGCTCAAACCTTACCCCTGAAGGAACATTATCTTATTAGCTGGAACTTAAGCAAATTTCGTCTGAGGTGAGGAGAGAGACTTCACTATCCTGGAATACTTCTAGGGAGGGAGATAGTCTCTGGTTTTATACTGGTCAGGAAACAAATCTGCCCTCTGACCTGGAGGGCTACTTATCTCTGCTTTCCAAGGCAGTTTTTGAAACATCCTTGAAAAGATATGCTGAGGCATGTAGAAATGCCATGGAGAATTGCCTTTGCATGTATCTGTTCAGTTTTCCCAACATCATTTATTGAGGAGACTGCCTTTTCCCCACTGTATAGTCTTTCCTCCTTTGTCATAGATTAATTGACCATATAAGTGTGGGTTTATTTCTACCTAAGCAATTTACAGATTCAGTGCAATCCCTATCAAAATGGCATATTTCATAGATCTAGAACAAATAATCTTAAAATTTATATAAAACCAGAAAAGACCCTGAATAGCCAAAGCAATCTTGAGAAAAAGAAAATGAAGTTGCAGATATAATGTTCCCTGATTTCAAACTATACTACAAAGTTATGGTAATCAATACAGCATGACACTAGCATAAAAGCAGACACATAGATCCGTGGGACAGCAGAGAAATTTCAGAAATAAACCCATGCTTACATGTGATTTATTTTTAATTGTCAAATAAAGGTAATATCCTACAGTCTCTCAAGTCCACACACAGTAACTCCATAAACAACCTCATGCTGCCACACTGGTAATTAAGAATTTTGCTTCATTTTTGTGGATCAAAGTTTGAAAAAAATATTTGAACACTACTGACCTACGAGGTTTTGAGAATTATATTCACGGTTCTGCATAATTAACTTTGTTCTCTTCTTTTTTGAAGGAAAAAAGAAAGGGTATTCCTGGACAAGAATTAAAAGAAAATGGCCGAGAAGCATAAATCGAAAAGGTAAGTGGGCAAAGTGAGGTAGTCACACCTTTTGAGTTTACTAAGGCACTGCTTATTGTATCCTTGTATCCTGCAATCTCCTGAGGGCCATGATAGTTTCCCAGCTACTGTATCAGGTAGAATATAGGCTAAGACACTGTAACAAAGAGGTCTAAAAATTCAGTGACTTCAACAAAATAGTTTATTTCTGATACATGTATGTAATCCACCAGAACTAAATGATCTGGGGCTAATAGGGAGACACTGTCATCCTCACTTTGTGGTTTCTTTACTGGGTCAAGACATTTTTATTAATTTAGAAAGATGTTCCAAAGAAGGCTGAATGATGAAAGCAGACTGTATGTATGTGTATGTATACATACTATAAAAATATATACATATAAGCATGTATCTATGCCAATATGTTTTATATATGTATAAATGCTTATTTATATTAGTACATATTATCAATCTCTATAGAGAAACATAGATATAGATCTATAGAAAAGTCAATGAAAGTTCATCCATAAAATGCAGCAGTTTTATTTGGTCATTAGTGATATTTATATTTTTATTTGTGTTTTTAAAATGTATGTGTGCATATTAATAATAGTAAACACATTCAACTTTTGTAATACAAAAGTATTATTTCATTAGTAACATGTGAAAAGAGAAAAGCCATAGCTGCAGATGTTCACTTCCACATGGCAGTAACTACAGAAATGCCCAAAGGACCAAAGAGAAGTGAACAGACATAGTCTGTTGCCATATAAAGGGTATATATAACCCACAAATTATTTAGCTGCTCTTCTCCTGTTACACAGTCACTGGTTGCATATCGCAGGTGGCCCAGAGTAGTGGTCAAAAGTCCATGTCCTCTGTTTTGACTGTCTGGGCTTGTGCCAGTCACTTGATGACTTTTGCTTCAGTTTCCTCATCTGTAAATCAAGAGAGTGAATTAGGCCAACCATCATTCTCAGTCCATCCTAGTTCTAATAGTCTGCCTGTCTTAAAATTGGAACATGGTATCCATGTTCCCATCAAGGCTCTAAAACCTTGGCTGAAAGGGTAGGATTAACTACACATCCTGAGTTAGTTCATTTGAAAAACTTTCATTCTTTTGTGTAATCAGGTCTCTAGCCCCCAACCCCCATACAATTTTCAGATTATTATAGAGTTTCCTGAGCTCCTTTTTCATCTTTGGAGAAAGTTGATGTGAGGAAAAAATAAGGCAAAGCAGATAACACATATACTAGTAGACACCATCTTCATTAAATTATCCCATTATTATCCTCTCTGCTCACTGAGTCAGAGCTCAAACAGAGAGATACAAATACAGTCTCTCACTTTGTCTTTAGCTACCTAAGTGCAACTGTATGTCTCATTGTAAGAATGTAAAGAATGTAAGAATCAGGAGGGCTGACTGGATTGGGAGTTATGACAGTTTATTGAAGCCCTATCTTTCTGCTAAGGCATTCTGATTGTGTGGGGTTTGAAGGTAGAAGTGGACACTCTGTGGTTATGTACTAAAAATGCCACTTGGAAGACAGACTTTGACTCCAGAAATCTGTTGAATAAAGTTTCTTAAGTACCCCTATGTGTTTCTAGAAACAGCCTCAACATAGGAAGAGGGGTACATGTGCAATTGGAAATGATAGAGAAAGAAGGAATCTTCTGTTTCAGGGTCAAGATGGCACACAGATGAAAGTGTGAATTTTTCCTCTGAAATACTTCCTGTGACCTGTGGTGAGGTGAAAGGGATGTTACATAAGAAGAAATTGAAACAAGGTGGGTTTCACGGTCTCATTTACAGCTCTGATGTGAAGGAATGACAAGAAGTCATAGAATTACCCATCATTCAAGGAATTGAGCACCCACTGTGGCTTGAGAGAAGGAGGAAGGGATCCCAAAGATGATATTTTCACACTTTAAGAAACCATAGATTTTGGATAGTCACTTCCACATGGCAGTGACTACAGAAATGACCAAAGGACCAAAAAAAAAGTGAATCTAATTTAATAAAAGAGAAACACGCAAATTGACCGTACCTTCGCTATGCCCCAAGCCATGCCCACCAGCCAATCAGAGCGACTATATGCAAATTAACCCAACCAAGATGGC
>NW_005370872.1:232585-258520 GCF_000412655.1 Myotis brandtii | reverse complement strand
GATCGGCCCTGCTCTGTGGGTGATAGAGGGTGGCGCTCCAACCCCCCTCCACGGGCCTTGCTCAGTGTGTGACAGGGTAGAGCCATAACCTCTCCATCGGCCCTGCCCTGAGTGTGACAGTGGCGGCACGCCAACCCCCTGATCGGCTCTGCTCTGTGAGTGACAGGGGGCAGCGCCCCAACCCCCTGATTGGCCCTGCTCTGTGCGTGACAGGGGGTGGCGCCGCAACTTCCCTATCGACCCTGCCTTGAGTGTGACAGGGGGCGGTGCCCCAACCCCCCAATCGGCCCTACCCTGAGCGTGACTGAGGGTGGCATCGCAACCTCCCGATCCGCCCTGCTCTGTGCATGACAGGGGGTGGCGCCCCAACTCCCCAATCGGCCCTGCTCTGAGCCCGACCAGGGGCTGCACCTAGGGATTGGGCCTGCCCTCTGCCACCCGGGAGCAGGCCTAAGCCAGCAGGTCATTATCTCCCAAGGGGTCCCATACTGCGAGAGGGCACAGGCCGGGCTGAGGGACCCCCTCTCCCCCCCGAGTGAACAATTTTTTGTGCACCAGGCCTCTAGTCAGAAATAAAAGGAAGAGGCTCTCAGCTTCCACCTCCATATCCTTTCTTCCTTCTGGATCATAATCACAAGGGCAGGGTGTTTGATGTAGTAAGAAGATGACAGAATTTAGAGTCAGAAAACCCTAGTCCCAGCCTCAGCTATGCCAAAAGTGAATGATCCATCTAAGTAGAGAAGGGGACTTTTCTTGACCCTGAAATACTTCATCTAAAAATAGATGATCTGCTTCATGATATAGCTATAAGGAATTATTTCACATAATTGATGTATAATATTTAAATAGCTTTCCTGATATAATTCATAAATCATACAATCACCACATAGAGTATACGATTTATTGTTAAGTTTGTTTGTATATTCATAGGATTGTGAATTTACAATCTAACTTTAGAACTTTTTTGCCCCCCACTAAAGAAAACCCCATGTCTCTCAGTAGTCAATGCCCATTTCTACCTCACCCCACCACCTAGCCATAAGCAATCATTAACCTTTTTTCTGCTATGTAAATTGGCATATTCTAGGTATTTCATATAAATTGAATCATATCATATGAGCCTTTTTGTGACTGGTTCTTTCACTTAGCATGATGTTTTCAAGGTTCATTCATGTGATAGCATGAATAGTACTTATTACTTTTTATTATCAAATAATATGATATTGCATGGTATGACTACCTTTTTTTGTTTATCTCTTCGTCAGTTTGGGTTATTTCCATTCTTTGGGATTATGTATAATGTTTTAAAAATCTATGTGCAAGTTTTTGTTTGAACACATGTTTTTAATTCTTTTGGATATATACTCAGGAGGGAAATTATTGGTTCATATGGTAATTTTATGTGTTTAACATATTGAGAAAACACTAAAATATTTTCTATAGTGGCTGCACTATTTTATATTCCCACCAGCAAGGTATGAGGGTTCCAATTTCTCTCTCTTTTTGCCAATACTTGTAATTGTCTGACTTTTAAATTATGGCCCTACTAGTGGATGTGAAGTGATATCTCATTGTGGATTTGATTTGCATTTCTCTAATGGCTAATAATGTTTAGCATATGATTATATTTTACATATAGCTTAAAATTTCCACTGAATACATGTCACAATTATTTTTATCATCAGCTGTTCATGAATTCAGGGATGAAAAAACTCAGTGCTCAGTAATGACATTAAACTGGATGAAGCATGTTGAAATAAAGGACACAGATGTTTCTGTGGTGCCATTCTGAGCTGAGATCTCAGTCCACCCAGAGGTTCTGCCTCCACATTGACCCAGGGCCATCAGAGAGTCTGGCCTGTTCTCTATTCCCAGAATTCAACAGCACATTGAAATCCCCTCATTGTTCAGAATGAGAGGATTCTTGGAGGATTCCTTATAGGTGATTTTGGAATCCTTTTTAATGTTGATTTTGATGGTAATGATCACTTTTTTGTTGTTGTACAAAAGATAAAGAAATGTGTGCTCAAAGCAGGAAATCTCCTGGGAGGGAACTTACAGGCTGGGTTTGGGGATGCTGAAGTCTGAGAGGGAAGGACAGACTCTTCTGCTAGTGATCTTGAGCCCGAATTGGGTGACTCCAGATCCAGTGTGGTGGGAGGCAAGTGTCTGAGTTATGAGGACAAAAGGCCCAGGATCAACTTATTCTGGTCTTACAGGATCCACCATGAAGTGCATACAGGGTGAGGATGGAAATTGGTTCACTCCCAGAGAATTTGAAATCAAAGGAGGCCGTGCAGGATGGAAGAACTGGAAGAACAGCATGCGCTGCAGTAGGAGAACCCTAAAATGGCTGATAGAGGTATTCCAGTGACAGGAGCTTGGATGTGGTTTTCCTGGTTGCACCCTAAGATAGGTCACTGTTTGTTCACCAAATATATGTTGAGTAATAGCCACTGACTTTATGCTTACCCCACACTCATACCTTAGTACAAGGCAGCACATTGATTAGAGGTTCTTTCGGGATAGATGCAGGATCGTGGAGGAGGGAAAAGTCATCCTGACTCAGGTGCTTGCAGACAACTTTAAGCACTGAAAGAAAGGAGACAGTTTATGGCCAAACAAGTGGTCAGAAGGCACTCCAGAGAAAGAATGGTGTGAAATCCAGAACCACGACTACTGTGGCTCCGTGGATTGAGGTAGATGGATTGTGTGTGTGATATGGCATAATCCATCAATTTGTGGAGGGATTTCATGCCAGGCTAAGGAGTTCAAAGTCATAGCATATACAATGCAGAACCAGGGAGTCTCCTGAGCTATGAAATGACATGTTTAAAAAACAGTATCTCAGACAACATGGGGCTTGGAAATGGCTTCATTGTCTTTCAGCCCAAGAAGCCTATAATCATCCTACAATGTTCAACTCCAGTGTCTCCCCTCTTTGAATATTCCCTGACTGACCTGCCTTGGGCCCCCTAACCTCACTATTAAGGCCCTTCTCACACTATTTAAAACTTATCATTCCATGAATTCTCTTTATCTCTCTAGATCCCTCTAGGGTTTGTACATATTTGTGTGTTCAACATTATCCAGAGTGTCTGACATCTTGTAGGTGTGGCATACATATGTATTGGTTGAATAGCCCGGATGTGAGCATGCAATTTTGAATGGAACTTGTGGGAATAGAAAGGAGGTGAAAAGTATCAAAGGGACTGTGAAGGAAAATCTCTTAAAACGTAGGGGAAAAGCACAAGATCAAAGAAAAAGGTTCTCTGGGTACTGTTGATGAATTTTAGAACAGGTGAGGAGAGGGAGATGGTGTATCATTTAGACACCTTGGTTCTAACTGACAGTGGGATATCAGGGTAGAAATATTTGGGAGGAGGTTGGAAATGCCAGACTCACAAACCAGACCCACAGACCCATATACTTGGATCTTTTTATTTTTCAGAAAGGATTTCTATGTAATCCCCCAATGATATACAGAAGGAGGAAAAAGGTAATGACTATATAACTTTCTACAAATTCTCATTGCATAACTAATTTTACATATGCAGTATGTTATTTTATGGTTTCTCAGTTGGATAATTATAATTAAGTATCTTTTTTTTTGCATGTGCCTTCAGAGGTCCTAATTTGGACATTATATTGTATGCAAGGTCTCCTTTGAATAGCAAATCAGTTGATATGAAGATGATAAGGAGGTATCAAAATAAATCTCATAGATGAGTTTTAGCCATAGATGCAGATTCTGTAAGGGTGTTAAAGTTGTAAAGGCAATCATAATTATGAAATACATAAAAGCATTTAATAATAGTCACAGAGTCATCTTCAACTCAAGCTAAGATTTTTAAAAATTAGGGTTATTATTTTCTGATGGTGCAAAAGTTTGCTCACCATCATGCCTATGACCCCCTGGTCTAGTAGTGTATCTTGGAACATCTCCCCAAAATATATACACACACTTTGAATAATTATAAAGGAAATGTTTATTAAAATACATTTCCTTTTCAAAATTGAGCTATCAGCTATTAAAGTGTGTATACATTATTTTGGGACACCCTGCCATACACTATTTCATGAAATAGGCAACTAAAAGCCTGTTTCTTTCCTGATCCTTTACATCTTCTTCCACCTTCCAATAAAACATGCACAGAGACAATCAGAATTCTTTTTCAGGGGGAAATTATTTGCCTTTCATGAGGATAGTGCTTTTGGGGAAGAAACTTTTGGGCGATCCATGAATATAGGAGGCCTGACCTGAAAAATTGTGTACTTTGATGCTAACAAACAAATACATAATGCACAGTTCAGATTCAGGACAAAGTGATGGCTTTTCCAAGATTGGGTATGAATGAGTATTGAGGTAGAGGAGGAGAAAAGAAATACCATTCTTAGATACTTCAGGTAGAAATGGCCATCCAAGACATTCTCAAATCCTAAGATAGGTCACACATAGCTGGCCAATGAGATTTATCTTTCACTGGGAATGTGAGGTCCAGGCCTTTATATTGTCTGATGATTTAAACTGTCAGTCCTTGAGACATTTTATTCACTAAATTTCCTCTTTGGAAACTTATTAGGCTTATTTAGTGAGTAAGTTGAAGACGAGCTTCTGTACCATTCCTCAAGTACCAAGATTTACTCAAGTAGAGCACCCAAGTGAGCTGGCAACTTCCTTTCATTAGGATCTACCCTCATTTATGAGTCAAACACTTTTCAGTAACAAGCTGCAGTTGCCTTTGTATTTTGTCTCTCCTTGATCAAAAACAGAAGCTCCCTAAATTGGCAGATCTCAGGACCAGTGACTACCGCCTACCGCTGTGGTTCCTCTGTGTCTCTCAGAACCTCTTTTGCTGATGGAGCTCACTGGTTTCTGGAAACTTAAGTGTCACTCTCAGCACCACAAGACAGCTTCCCTGGCTCCTGAAGAGGGCCTCTAATATCTTCTGGTGACAATATTTTATGAAATAACATACTCCTCAAGAAGAATCATGTATTGTATGCTAATGTTTGTCTATGAGAGAGCAAGTAGTCTCTTTTTCTAAGTAAAAGAATACTTATCCATTCACTTGTTTAACATAAAATTGTCAAGGGCATATTAAATGCCCACTAGCCATTAAAGAAGATTCAAACAATAACCTTGACCTCAAGGATTGTTTCAACTCATTGTTTCATATGGAATTATAACTTCTAATATGGAATAAAAACTTCCATATCAGACAATATGAAAAGAATCTAGGCCACACAGAGATGTGGGCAATGACATGGCCACCTCTCAGGTGATTGTCCAGTGGATCACACTTATCTATGACCTCTATGCCCTGGGCTGGAGATAAAGGCTGAGGCTACCTGAATCCAGAAGGGAAGGACATCAAGTCATTCCAATGTATATGCCCAAGCAATGTAAGTCTGGTAGGTGGTACTTAGTTACCTCTGAAATGTCACCAGCTGACATCTTAGGATTTGAATGGAGAGGAGAGGAGGGTGACCTTCGGGAAGAAGAGCTGCAACACTGGGGCCCTTGAGCACATTTTTTCCTTTAAAGCTACACCTTAGAAGAGTTTCAAAGGGTGGTGGAATTCTTCTCTGGGACATTTGCATGGATTCCAGGAATCTGGGCTCTGAGGTTCCTGGAGGCTGTTAGCTTGATACTTTCATTGCAGCTACTCTGTTGGGGTTATACTTATTAATATGGAGAAGAAGGCCTGAGGGCCTCTCAAAGTAGGAGAACCAGAAGAGTTCTTCCAATTTCATCTGTGGAGACCAGGACCAGACAACCTGCATAACTTCACAAAGGCCCACCTTGAGTCTGAGAGCCAGAGGATGTAACTAGATTGGACTAAGTGTTGGTACTTTGGCACTTTTTATTCCTTGTAGATATATTTATGAAATAATGGATACATTGTGAGTTGAATCCCTCAAAAGATGGCTGTTTAAGTAAGTTATGGATGAAAACATCATATTCAGCATTGTCACGCAATCTTTCTCTCTTTGTAGCGGAGAATCTCGCAGTCTCATGACAATACCTTAGTTGACCCATATGTAAGTACTAACTCCAACCTGTAACCCTAGAATAATTTAGACCTTTTCCCTTGGTACATTATCCCTGCCACTACCGCCTTTCCTTGAAGCTTGCTCATACTCAGTTGGAACATATCCCTGTGTGTGATGAGCAGAGAACAGCAGATGGTCTGGAGTTGAGTGTCTCAGCATGAAAGCATTCTTTTCATTTGTTTGGAGGAAACTTTGTTTTCTTATTAGCATGGAAGGTAGAGCTCTAGACCACTGG
The DNA here is from genome assembly GCF_000412655.1 of Myotis brandtii. NCBI lineage: Eukaryota > Metazoa > Chordata > Mammalia > Chiroptera > Vespertilionidae > Myotis > Myotis brandtii. The sequence continues at coordinate 252,228 of NW_005370872.1, read as the reverse complement.
AGAAGGGATTTTAAGTGGAAATGGGCAGGGCTGGCCTGCCGATTAAGGGTAAGGTGCAAATTTGACATAGTGGCATTTTAAAGAAGGCAGAGGGAAGGAAAAAAATCACAAATATTCACTCCATGGTGCAGGCAGAACTAAGATGGTTTCATGCATCAGACAGAAAGAATAGGCCAGACAAAGCTAGTGAGTTTAAGGTATGCATCCTGTTATGAGTTCTGCAGAAAAATGTACTCAAGGCAAGTGAGTCCTTTACAGAGGCCCTGCATCCAACCTCAAGGGAGCCATTAAGGTGCTGAGCTGGTGTTTAGGAATAAAACCATCACTACTTAGCGAATCATGGGCATTTTTACTCAAATTGATACCATATGCCAAACTGCTTTAAGGTCTGCAAAATTATAGAAGATTCTGCTCCCTAAGCTATCTCATACATTGATTTCTGTCATTTCAACAAGATGAGTATTTTAAAAAGACTTGCCCTTGCACAACTCCAGTGGGCATCACTCGATAGGATATGATGCAGTAACATATATATATATATGTATATATGCAAAGTGTCCCCTTGGGAGTTTGGCCAGGAGACTGGGAGTTTGATCGCTCACTGTGATGTGCACTGAACACCAGGGGGCGGTGTGAAACATGGCAGGCAACCAGCAGTGGGGTGCTGAGAGAGCAAGGGAAGGAGGAGGCAGGGAGGTGGGGGGAACCTGATTGGCCCTGATTGCTGGCCAAGCGTAGGGACCCTACCTGTGCACAAATTTTGTGCACTGGGCCTCTAGTTGATATATGACATTCAACAGAGGAGGGATAGTCAAATAGATTTACATACACTTTACCTCCAAAGCAATACTCCAACAAGATTTAGATCTTATCCACATTGATTTTGACTCTCAGCCAACTGAGGGAGTATTCAATCATGTCAACAGCCCTGGAGTCCAGTGTTTGTGCGGCTTGTTTGGGATGGATGTCAACACAGAGGGCCAGGCCACACTGCTCACAGCCAAAGGAGGAGAGGGCAAGAGTACCCTCACCCCTGTTAATATCTTTCATGGGATAAACATTACAGGCCAATTCAACATTGACTTAAAATCTCCCCCTGTCTTAGTAACTAGACTCTGCTCAGGCTAAATCTCCAGGTTGCACACTGGAATCATTTGAAGACCTGAATTTCCCCCAAAGGAAATCTGATTTAATTGATCTGTGCTATAAATTGGACATTAGGATTAAGTCCCAGATGATTCAGATACACAAAATTATCCATTTTGTGACTCAAAGAAGAATACCAATGCCGGTGCCCCACTCAGACAAACTGATTCATAACCTTTGATGTTGGGAACAGGACATCTTATGCACTCTCCTTAGAAGATTCTATTGTGTAGCTGGGCAAAGAACCAGAGAGATACATCTTGAACGAGGATTGTAAATGCAAGATTCTTAAACATTGTTTATGTTTATCATTTTCTTGTTCTTTCGGAGAGATGGGTCTTCACTTTTGGAGAATGATGCTGGTAATCTGTGAGTGTCTGCACAGATAAGAAGAACAACCAAGGTACATGCCCTTGACCAGAATCACACCTGGGACCCTTGAGTCCACAGGCTGATGCTCTATCCACTGAGCCAAACCGGTTAGGGCCATATATGGCCATTTTTAAGAACAAAAGAAATGGCTATCATCCCAATTCAGCCAACAAAAATATTTTCACCCAAAAGCCTAGAAAACAACTCAAATAATTGTGAATTAATGTCTTTTCTTCTTTGATTACTTCCCGCACTAAGAAATTTTTTCCATCTTATCAAATTCTCAATACGTTATCCTTTTCCATTGTCGACCCAATATATTATGTCATTGTGGTGTAGGCAAATAGACTTAACAATATTTCAGGAACTTGTTTTATCTGCATGGTAATTAAATTATTCAGATCCCATGAATCATCCCCTTGTTTTGTTGCCTGTGTTTCTGTATTAGAATCTCTGGTTTTATAGGAAAAGCTTTTCTGGTCTGGCATACAGATCCTTCCTCCTGAACTTCACTGCAGATTACAGTTCTTCTCTAACCTCCACTTCATGCTGTTCCTTCACAACTCAGGGAGAAGCACATAAGGGTCTGTGCAGATTCACACTAAGGCAATGAGTGCTAGATACCTACAGTGCTGGTCTTCAGGGTTTCACTGGAGATATGAACATTGTTTTACCTTCTAGCTAGGAAATTCAGACGTATGTGAGATCTGCCGGTATGGAGGAAAGCTATTCTGCTGTGATACTTGTTCGAGATCCTTTCATGAGGACTGTCACCTCCCACCTGTGGACATTGAGAGGTTTGTGAGATGCAGCCCATCTCCCTTTAGGGACCCTTCCTCCTGCCATGCACAGTCCCCCAGCATAGTTCCTCCTTGTGTTCTGATGGGGAAAGAGCAGGGTCAGAGGTACAGGATCCAGCATTATGACCCCGGGAACTGTTTAAAGATGCTGTCAACTGGAGGCTAATGTTCCCCTCTCTTTTCTGGGAGGCTGAGGCTGGTGGCTGGGTGCTTTGCCTAAATACTGCCAATTGCCCTTACCAGAACTTTCCCAGCATGGAATGCTGTCTATGGGAGTGAAAATGCCAGCTGTTTGTGTTCTGTGCTTTTTTAGAAAAATTAGGAAACATGGACGGGTTCCCTTATTTCACCACCTTTTCAACTGACTGATGAAGGCCTAAGGTCCCCATGGGTTAAGGCCCAGTCTCCAACATTTGAGCTTGGTGGGCAGAGCTGTTTGTGCTCCCAGCAGCTCAGATGGGGAAAGAGAGCTTACCACTCACCCTGACACCATCCTCCACCCACTTACCCCCTGCTGCTACCCTTGATGGGAGGAGGGTTATTGGCTCAGACCGCACCTAGGGGTTCTTAGAGTATCCCCTTCATCTGCTGGCTGTGTCCATTGGTCATTCCTGAAAGGAGGAACAGTGGCAGCTGTAGGAATGGTGGCTGTTTCTGAGGTCTTGCCTTGCTCACTTATGCCTGACCTTTCAGGAGCCCGTGGAGTTGCATCTTCTGCAGGATGGAGTCTTTAGGAAGTCAGCAGTGTCTCAGGGAATCTGAGGTCCTGGCGAGGCAGATGGGGCCCGAGGAGCAGCTGGTGAGTCAGATTTAAATCCCAAGACGTTTCCTTTCTGCTCACATGTGAGAAATCAAGAGTCATTGGGTGAGGGGTACATTGGTCATTCCTGAAAGGAGGAACAGTGGCAGCTGTAGGAATGGTGGCTGTTTCTGAGGTCTTGCCTTGCTCACTTATGCCCGACCTCTCAGGAGCCCGTGGAGTTGCATCTTCTGCAGGGTGAAGGAGTCTTCAGGAAGTCAGCAGTGTCTCAGGGAATCTGAGGTCCTGACAAGGCAGATGGGGCCTGAGGAGCAGCTGGTGAGTCAGATTTAAACCCCAGGACCTTTCCTTTCTGCTCACATGTGAGAAGTCAAGAGTCATTGGGTAAGGGGTGGGGTGCCAAAGGGTGTCTGCTCTTCTGACTGTGCCTCTCACCAGACCTTGTTTGCAGAAAAATAATAATTCCTCCATTGCATGATTCTTGGAGAGCAATAGTTGTTTGAGGAAACTTCCAGAAGATCCTTAAGCAGCCTTATAACCATTGTTTTAAACTCTGTATCTAGTAGTATGCTTGCTTCCATTTCATTTCATTCTTTTTTCTGGAGATTTCTTTGTTCTTTTATTTGTGACATGTTTCTTTGTCTCTACATTTTGGCTGCTTCCCTATGCTTGTTTCTATGTATTAGGTAGAGCTGATATGTCTCCTGGAATTGGTAGAGTGGCCTTGTGTACTAGGTGTCCTATAGGGCCCAGTGGCTCAGCCTCCCCAGTCACCTGAGCTGGGCACTCTAGGTGTATCCATGTGTGGGCTATGGGCACAGTCTTGTTGTAGTTGAGCCTTGATTGCTGTTGACATCACTAGGAGGAGTTGACCTCAGGCCAATTGGCTGTGAGGACCAGCTGTGACTACAGTGGAAGAGCTGCTGTGCAGGAGATACCCCTATGGAGCAGAACTTGCTTCAGTGGGACTTTATTGAGTTTACCCCTTGAGTGTGTTGCTCATGGATGTGTAAAGTAATCTGGCCTGTTATAAAGCTGTCTACTGAGTGCACTGGCTCTGGGGCCTCCCAGGAGGTATAAAGTCAGCCACTGCCTATGGCCACCTGGCAGGAACTACAGAGTAATCTGCAGATGGCTGCTGTTTGTATTGTGCTTGGAAATGCCCAGACAAAGCCAATCTGTCTAGGGCCTCTTATTGATAGGTATGGGGCATACTGATGCCAGTGCTGTTTTTTTTTTTTTTTAAATAAATTTTAGCTAAGTCTGAAGCCTAAACCCAAAGCTGTCTACTGAGTGCACTGGCTCTGGGGCCTCCCGGGAGGTGTAAAGTCAGCCACTGCCTATGGCCACCTAGCGGGAACTACAGAGTAATCTGCAGATGGCTGCTGCTTGTATTGTGCTTGGAAATGCCCAGACAAAGCCAAGCTGTCTAGGGCCTCTTATTGATAGATATGGGGCATACTGATGCCAGTGCTATTTTTTTTTGATAAATTTTAGCTAAGTCTGAAGACTAAACCAAAAAGGCCATTCATATAGAAAAGCTGCTGCAAACAGCTTGAGTGGGGCTGCAAATTGAATGGGGCAGGGTCTCAGGAATCACCAGGGTGGAGCAAACAATATGAGCCAGGTTGATGGATATGGCTGCCCAGCAGTTCTTTAATGGGGGAGGTCTCAGCATAGGAACAATGACCCCCCTGTGAGCACCCCTGTCTGGGAGAAAGCTGCCCCCAAGTTCTTGCTCCAGTGTCAGACAAACTGGTTCTTCCTCATATGTCCCTGGTACTGGAGCTTAAAAGGAATGAGTCTAAGTATGTTTGTGCCCTGGTTCTTTAAGAGGAGCTGCCTGAGTATCCAGTAGCCTCTGTGTTACTCAGCCATAATCCCCAGTTGTTTTTACAGCCTGAAGTTATCGAAACTTCTCTTCCCAGCACTGGAATCCTGGTGTGGGACTGGGACCCCCTTGCTCCTCACAGGACACCTCTGCAGCTGAGATATTTTTCCTGATTAAAAACATGCCACCTATGGGTGTTGGACCAGCCAGTTCTGTGCTTCTACCCCTCTTATCAGTCTAAATGTGTTTTCTTCTTTATTTCTCCAGTTGTAGGACTTCCATTCAGCCAGCTTTCAGGTGGTTCTCAATTATGGTTGTTCTGTATCATAGTTGTAATTTTGATGTGGTTGTGGGAGGTGGCGAGTATCAGAGTTTACCTATGCTGCCATCTTGGTTCTCTCTCTCCAAGCTGCTTTTCATTTATATCTTCCTTCTTTTGTAGAAATGTGAGTTCCTTCTCTTGAAAGTCTATTGCGATTCAGAGAGCACGTTTTTTTCGAAGATTCCATATTATTATTATGTAAGTAACAACAACAAAAAACCATAATTACAGGCTGCCCTGGTGTTACCTGACCCTGACATGGGCTCTTGTGGGATTTGTGATATGAAGCCCACAGGAGGGATAGTGTGAGCTGCCATTATCTTTACCTGGTATTTCTGCTGGACTTTAGGGGAATCCACAGAAGACAGATTTTGAATTGTGTCAGTAATTGTCTCAATGGTATTTTCCCCTACCAGATTAAAGAGACTTCTCAACATCTAAAGGAACCCATGTGGTTGGACAAGATCAAGAAGAGGCTAATTAAGCTGGGCTACCCCCAAGTGGAAGGGTTTGTGAAGGACATGCGCCTCATCTTTCAGAACCACAGGGCGTCTTATAAGGTAAGTGGCTCTCCCTGCTTCCATTTCCTTTTCTTTCAGTTGAGTCACTCTGCCCTCATTTCCTGGTGCTGGGAAATTTTAGAGTTTCCCTCACCTTTTATGATGAGCCTGTATAAGCAAGGGTTCAGGAAGTGAGTGGGTTTTTAAATTGAGGATTTAAGCTCATCAGGGAGCGTAACGGTGAGTCAGGAGGTGTCCCTGCAACCAGACTCCAGGTCCCTGAGAGCTCACCCTCCTCAGAAAAGGCAACAAGTGTCCCGTGAGAAGAGTCTCTTCCTCCCTGTTCCAAACCCAAGGAGAAGAAGATTGAGTCCTAAAGTCATGTTGTTCTTATCTACCTCAAATATACTCAATCAAACCTCTTAGAAATCCCAAATTCCAGAGTCCTTTACATATGAATGGACCTGTACTTAACAGGGATCACCAGAGGGGAATAGAAGTGACAATATGAAAGGAAGATTGTACTTAGATATCTGTAATATTTGATTGTTACAAAGAACATGGATTATTCGACAACCCAAACTAATAAGTGAGAGTCCCCACATGTGGTCATGATTTCCCATTTCTGTCTAGTTAATAAGAATTAATTATGCACTTAGGACACAGAATTTACTCTTAGCCACAAGAGTTTTTTATTTTAACCTGGTTAATGTAACTTAGGTGTTTAAGGAAGTTATTCTTGAATGCAATGTTTCTAAATACTGGTAATGAGTGGCATTACTTTTGTTGTTATTTATCTTTTTTTCCAGTACAATGACTTTGGCCTAATGGGACTTAGACTGGAGGCAGAATTTGAGAAGAATTTCAAGGAAGTGTTTGCTATTCAGGAAACAAATGAGAGCAGTTCACTTGTGTAGCGGATACTGTTGGGACCCTGGAAAATCCCCTCATCCTCTAAATTGCTGTGAGGGTTGGCTGCCAATCCATCTCTCTCCTGAGTAATATTACATTGAGCGCAATAAATGGAGCCAGCATTGCATGGAGGTTATATTGGTGGAAGTGGAGTTCTTGAGGTGCCATGAGGAAAAGAATTTCCTGAGGACCCCATGGGAGGATGGGGTTTCATGGAAAGCTTCTTTGATGATGTAAAATTAAGGGGATTTCCCTCCAAGGTCCCATCTTCATCTGTCTCACCATGCAAGAAGTCCAATCTTGCCTTCAGTATGGCTAGATTTAAGGCCAGTGCCCATAAGTTCTGTTCCAAATTAAAATACAGTCTAGTCCATTCCAGCATCTGGTTAGCTTAGCTTGTGTTCTCAGCTCCAGTCCAGGGGTTGTCATGGCCCATGGCCACGTGGCTGCTTAAGGCCACATGGCTATGGAGAGAAAACAGACAGTTGCATAGGCAAGTGTGGGACATGGAGCAAGAGAGAACCAGAGTAAAGAAGAGAGAAGGACCTGTCTGGGGATTTTACCCTTCCAAGATTTTGTGCACTTGCTGTGGCTCCACCCTTCCAGCCAATGATCTTTCTCCTGGGCTAGATGGCAGGCAAGCACCTTCTCTACATCACCCTGACTTCACTGTGCATGCACCCATCTCCCCCATTGTTCTCTCCCTTCCTCCGGTAATCTGCAGGGAATGGACTGGGGGTTTCCTAGGGAGCATGAAGCTGTAGCTTCCTAGTGAAGCTGCCCAGATAATCATGCTTATAATGTCTAGCCTCCCCTTTGCTCTCTTACTATTACTAATATTGACAAACTAGCTAATTTCAACAACAGTTACACCTCCTTGGCCTTGGGTCTAGCTTCAATGAGTGGCATGATTCATGCTCCCCACTGGGATTAGGTTGGAGCTAGTCCAAGCTGTGACCACATCCTTGCTTAGCTTTTCCATCAGTAAATCCTGTTTCCCTCTCCACTCCTCCATCTGAGAGAATTATCACAATAAACCATTTACTTAAGGGACTTCATTTTGGGTTCTGCTTCTAGGGAACTTAACATAATAATCCTAGCAAGAAGGCCCTAAGAGTGGCATTTGTGAGTTGGATCACTGTCTAGCCAGAGAGTAACAGGAAGAATATTGATAGTTTCTGTAATAGTGTCATTGACAAAATTTTATCTGTAAGAAACTGGATGATATAGAGGCAAAGAGGTATGCCAACTGATACAGTTCTATGACATTTATGATAATAACTATAAGAAGGACTTAAATGTAAGACGGGAAACCATAAAAATCCTATAAAACTCCATAGGCAGTGAAATAGCAGACATATGTTGTAGCAATATCTTTACAGACACAGCTCCTAGGGCAATGGAGACTAAGGAGAAAATAAACAAATGGGACTACATCAAAATAAAAAGCTTCTGCACAGCAAAAGAAACTATCAACAAAACTACAAGAAAGCCCACTGCATGGGAGAACATATTTGCTAAAGATATTTCAGATAAGGGTTTAATCTTCAAAATTTACAGAGAACTTATACAACTTAAGGAAGATAAATGATCCAATAAAAAAATGGGCAAAGGATCTAAATAGACACTTTTCAAAAGAGGACATACAGAAGGCCCAGAGACATATGAAAATATGCTCAAAGTCACTAATCATCCGAGAGATGCAAATCAAAACAACAATGAGATACCATCTCACACCTGTCAAAATGGCTATCATCAACAAATCAACAAACTATAAGTGCTTGCAAGGATGTGGAGAAAAAGGAACTCTCCTGCACTGCTGGTGGGAGTGCAGCCACTGTGGAAGACAGTATGGAGTTTCCTCAAAAAGTTAAAAATGGAACTCCCATTTGACCCAGTAATCCCACTTCTAGGACTATATCCCAAGAAACCAGAAACACCAATCAATAAGGATATATGTACCCCTCTGTTCATAGCAGCACAAATTACAATAGCTACGATTTGGAAACCGCCTAAGTGCCCATCAGCAGATGAATGGATTAAAAAACTGTGGTACATCTACACAATCGAATACTATACCGCTATAAAAAAGAAGGAACTTTTCCATTTACAACAGCATGGATGGAACTGGAGAGCATTATGCTAAGCGAAATAAGCCAGTTGGAGACAGATAAATATCACATGATCTCACTCATATGTGGGATATAATGATCAACATAATTTGATGAATAAGAATAGATCCAGAGACAAATGATAGGGGAGGGGGGCTAGACAGCAACCAAAGGACTTGTATGCATGCATATTAGCATAACCAATGAACACAGACACTGGGGTGATGGGGGTTTGCCCATGGTGGGAATGGCTGGGAGGGGATGGGGGCAGGGTCAATTGGGGAAAAAGGAGATATATGTAAAACTTTAGACAATAATAAAATAAAATAAAATAACTATAAGAAGAGTGTATTTTGTCTGGCCGGTGTGGCTCAGTGGTTGAGCATTAAACCATGAACCAGGAGGTCACAGTTTGATTACTGGTCAGGTACATGCCCAGGTTGCAGGCTGGATCCACAGTAGGGGGTGTGCAGGAGGAAGCCAATTGATGATTCTTTTTCATCATTGATGTTTCTACATCTCTATCTCCCTTTCCTTTCTTCTGAAATCAATAAAACATTAAAAAGAAAAGAACTGTGGATTTTGGTGCCTATTGCTAAGTGTGATGAATGTATTGAAAAGAGTACATGATAGACTTAAATCTATTAGTCACCACCTAAAACAAAGAGATCCTCATACATGCAGCTGGAAGGCAATAGTTCTAGGCCTGAAACAGGCCCTAATTTTAAGAATGACAGAACTTCAGAGAAGACTGAATTCTAAGCCCAGTTGGGCCTCTATTCCAGTCAGGGCCCTGATATAGGATTGAAACCCTGAAGCTCAGAATTGGGATTTCTAAGAAGTTGTACAAGAGAGCTCCGAACTCCAGGTACCTCTGAACCCACTCACATGCAAAAGAGTCCCCTGCCCTTTGTTGCAAGACAGACCCCCTACCCAGCCTCGCTTCTTGCTTGAATAGAGAATATGCAGAATCCTCACAGCATGACCCAATAGGCAAGTCCTGGGAGGGGCAGCTAGGTGAGGAGAGGGTTTCTATTCCTTTTTAAAAAATTAAATTTATTGGGATAACATTGGTCAACATGAACACATAGGTTTCAGGTGTGGATTTGTATGTTACAAAATCTTTATCTTGTACCATGTCTCCACCACCCAAAGTCAAATCTTCTGTTACCATATGTTAGGACCCCTTTCTCCTCCCACCCCCTTCCCTCTGGGCAACCACTACATTGCAGTTTGTGTTCATAAGTTTCAGTTTTATATCCCACATATGAGCGAAATTATATGGTTCTTAGCTTTTTCTGACTGACTTATTTCATTTAGCACAGCGGTTCTCAACCTGTCTCATACAACTCAACAACAACAAAACAAATAATCCAATTAAAAAATGGACAGAGGACCTGAATAGACACTTCTCACAAGAAGACCTACAAATGCCCAACAGGTATATGAAAGGATGCTCAACTTCACTAGTGATTAGGGAGATGCAAATCAAAACCACAATGAGATATCACCTCACACCTGTTAGAATAGCTATCATCAACAAGACAAGAAATAATAAGTATTAAAGAGGTTGTGGAGAAAAAGGAACCTTCATTCACTGCTGTTTGGAATGTAAATTGGTACAGCCACTATGGAAAATAGTGTGGAAGTTCCTCAAAAATTAAGAAAAGCCCTACTATATGACCCCAAATCTCTCTTTTGGGTAGCTACCCCCCAAATTTGAAAATACTTATAAAGATATGTATACCCCTATGTTCATTGAAGCATTCATAGTAGCTAATTATTGAAGTGTCTTCTGATACTTGATATAACTTCTCATTGTCTTCAGGATAAAGCCCCAAACGTCTGAGATGGCTCCAACTCCTGCTTGATTGAGCCCCTCCCTCCCTCACCAGCCTCCTCAGGCCCCTTTGCCCCTTTGTTCAATGACAGTCTTCTCCCCTAAGCCAGCAACATCCATGAGGGCAGCACGGGAATATCTTGCTCCCTGGGAATATCACCACCATTGACCTGATAACCTGCACAGAGCAGGTGCTCATTGTTTGCTAAGTCAGCAGTTCTCAACCTGTGGGTCGCGACCCCTTTGGCAGTCGAACGACCCTTTCACAGGGGTCGCCTAAGACCATCCTGCATATCAGATATTTACATTATGATTCATAACAGTAGCAACATTACAGTTATGAAGTAGCAACGAAAATAATTTTATGATTGGGTCACAACATGAGGAACTGTATTTAAAGGGCCAGAAGGTTGAGAACCACTGATAAGCATAATATTTTCAAGATCCATCCATGTTGTTGCAAATGGCACTACTTCATTCTTTCTTATGGCTGAGTAGTATTCCATTGCGTATGTGTACCACACCTTTATCCAGTCCTCTATCACAGGACACTTTGGTTGTTTCCATGTCTTGGCCATCGTGAATAATGTTGCAGTGAACACAGGGGTGCATATATCTTTGTGAATACAAGATTTTGAGGTTTTCAAGTAGATACCCAAGAAAGGGATTGCTGGATCGTATGGTAGCTCTATTTTTAATTTTTTGAGGAATCTCCAGTCTACATTCCCACCAGCAGTGAATGAGGGTTCCTTTTTTCCCATCATCTCTCCAACATTTATTTTGCTTGTCTTATTGATAATGGCCACTCTAACAGATGTGAGGAGGTATCTCATTGTAGTTTTGATTAATGTTTCCAAGTATTCTTTTAATTTCTTAAAGAACTTTATCAAAGTCCATCTCCTCAAAGAGAGCCTGGCTGCCCTGGCTGGCTCAAGGGCTAATATCATGATGAACAGTCCCTCCACTGGTGCACACCACAGGAAGAAGTCATCTGCTAAAAGAAAACTGGGTGCTGTTAGGGAAAGGGAGGAGGTTAGATGGCCAAGGAAAACATGCCTGATCGACGGAACCTATCTAGAGGACCCTCAGAGGTGGACCTAGAAGCCTAACAGGAAGGATGGGGCAGTCCCAGGCCAGTCAGAGGGACCACAGAGCCTGGGGATTCCTTAATAGAACTGTGGTCCTGTTGTCCTGTGCTATGGAGATAAAGACTGAGTTGGTCATCATGCTAGTAGGTAGGGTTTCCACCCCACTCCACTAGATGGCCTAGGGCAAGGAAGGCTACTAAGCCTGTCATTTGCTCAGTCCCATTTACCTGGACTCAGATATCAGCTGCTTCCTATGATGCTAGGGAGCTCAGCTGTGGTCTTACCTGGGACAGTGTGGCTGCAGGAGGACCTGGAGCTCCCAAGGTCCAGGGGCTCTGGGTAACCACCCCTTAGCCTGAACCTCCCAGAGTGGCTTCTCTGGGCATCAGCACATGCCCTGCTCTGCTTTGCTGGAGAGAAGTGCCTTCTGTCTGGGAGGAGGGGCCAAGGATTCTCTTGTTCCCTCTGTGTAATCTGGGTGGTTAGACATCCCTGTGAGGATAATATTCAGAGAACAGCTGGCTGAGGCTTCTGGACCATGAACAAAGGCAGCCCACTGAGGAGGGAAGTCCCATCTCAGAAGCAGCCAGTACAAGGTATTTCTTGTTTATTATCACCCAGCTGGGTGAGCCGCCACAGGCTTGCATGAGATGGTAAAAATTTGGTAAGAAAGTCCACTTTCTTCCTGGTCACCTGAGCCAGGGAAGAAGGCAAGGGTTCCCAGGCTTTTGGGGGAGAGAAATTTCAGAAAGAAGAAAATCACGGGAAGAATCACAAATTCTGTGTATTAACTCTCCCCAAGTTTCCTTTATCTGAGTTCCAAACCAACTGACAGGCAAAAAGTGAGACAGAGATGGGGTTAAAAAATATCAGTTTTCTTACCCGGCCAGCCTGGCTCAGTGGTTGAGCGTCAACCAAGGAACCAAGAGGTCCCTGGTTTGGTTTCCAGTCAGGGCACTGCCCGGGTTGCAGGCTCCATCCCCAGGAGGGGGCGTGCAGGAGACAGCCAATCAATGATTCTCTCTCATCATTGATGTTTCTATCTCTCTCTTCCTCTCTAAAATCAATAAAAATACTGAACCCCAGAACTGGGCTTATCCACAAGGCCCAAGGCTGCTCCAATCAACCACACACATTCCCCACACCAGACCACTGTCCCTGTGCACTGGAGCTCAGAGGAGCACAGAGCCCTGTCCCCTCCAGCAGCATAAGCCCAGGGAGACCCACCAAGGAGCAGACTCACCTTCACAGAACTCCCAGCCTCAGTGTCTCCCAGGAAGAAGGGAGGGCAGGGGGACCAGGAGTCCTGCTGACTGATGGGACACCTCCCAGAAGGGGCCATCGGTGTGGCGCCTGAGTGCTCCCACTTGGGTCCCAGGTGCCCCTCCTCTCTATTTCTGCATCCGCAGAGGTGCCAGGTCTTCATCCTCTGCACCAGAGGCTGCTGCTGCTGTTGCCTCCACTTCCTCCTGCCCCTGAATTCTCAGGTCTGGGACTCTGCCTCTTCTCAAGGACAAACCCTGTTCCCATAGGGTCTCCCAGGCTGGAGACTCAGCCCACTACTGTGGTCTGAATGGAAGCTGCTCCTGGTGAAGCTAAGGAAGCCCATCTTGCTGGCGTGGCCTCTGCCCCCTGTCCCTCCTCAGTCGTTGCCTCTCCAGCTCTCCAGGTTTCCAAGCCCCTAGCTCAGGTACTTCCTGACAACAGAAATGGTCTCTGTTGTCAGTGCCCCTGTTACCCTGGACAATGTCCCAGGCCCTCCCTTCTTATCCTCCATATCAGCCCAGCAGATTATCAGGGCTTCAACCTGCTTCTGAAGATGGTCTCATCGCATTCCTATCCGGGTGGGTCTGATATTGTTTTCTGGACAAAAATCTTTGCTTTCTCCACAGAGACCTCCAGTTCCCAAAGAAACCACTGCTGTTCACAGAGTGGGTTGCTGCCTGGCTCTCTCTGGCCCCATAGGAATGTGTCATTCCCTTGGCCAAGGCAGCCCCAGTTTTGGGTGTCCACCTAGGAGACTGGCCCCTGTGGATTTCCCAGCCAGCTGACTGCTAGCAGCCCCCAATTCATGTGGTGATCTTGGTGACTCTAAACTGACATATTTATCCCAACACCCAGCATAGTGATGGCCTAGTCAGCCTGTTTCCCATGGACAGAGGAGAGAGAGGGGACACTAGAAAAACCTAGTGTGGTCTGTGTGAGACCTTGTCTGGGCCCAAGCACCATGGAGGGCAGAAGCACAGGACAGCTGTGTGCTACAGAGGGCCAGCTGGAGGGAAGGGAGATCCCTGTGTGTACAGCGCCTGGGACCCTGCCCACTGGTACAGATGTCCTCATCCGTGTCCTAAAATCTGTCCCAATGAGACTGATATTCACTTTTTTGGGGGGAGAAAGAACATCTATGGAGAGTGGGTAGAATCTTCCCCTGTATCTTAAATGTAATTGGGTGAGAGCCCTTAGTTACAGCTGGAGGAAATCAGACTCAAGGATCAAATGTGGAATCTATCCCTCTACATAATGTCTGCTTCTCCAGCCCATGTCCAAACACTGGAACTCATTCAGTTGGCTGCAGGCTCTCCAAAGGCCTCAGTGAAGATTTGAAGATTCTGTCTTTTCCTCTTTCCCCAGAGCCATCTCCACAAGGGCAAGGGACAGCATGGAGTTCACCGCCTGCCCATCTCGTATAATCTCTTCACCCTGTTAGAAGGTTGGGGCAGCTGGGGACAGGGGGAATCACAAAATGTTTTTGGTGTCTTTGCACAAATGAATGAACTTGCAGCAGCTGGCCCTACTCTCCCTGGATGTCCTACTCCCCTGGCCTACAGGTCCTGACCATCCCTCCTTGTCCTCCATTCCTGCTACCACATGTCCTGATGGCTGAGAACCACACCTGGGCTGCAGAAGGAGGGAGACAGCACATGATTGCATGTGGTAGTTATTTTCACTTCCTTTTCCCCCATTTGGTAGGAGCCTTCTCTGGGTGTGAGTTCACTCACTTCCTGTCAAGGCTGGCAGCCACACTGGTCCCCAGCTGGGGACATGGGAGGGGCTCAGAGGCCCAGGCAGGGCTCAGGGCAGGAAGACGGCCAGTGAGGGCACCGACCTCCGCACCAGTTCAGTTTCTTTTTCCCTTCCTTTAACTTCCTCTCTGGTTGTGCTGCTGCTTTAGTGTCATTAGACACTCCTCTAAATCTTGACCTCCATCCTGTTTACAAGAACAGTCATGTGCAACGTAATTAAGTGCAGGAACACGAGTGAGGAAGTAGGATCTTTAAACTGCAGAGGGACAACTGCTGGTGTGAGTGCTGCTGCCACAGCCCACAGGACTCTTGTCTTACAGCTACTGCTCAGCTGGTGGGCCATCTGAACTCGGCTGTCCTTCCTGATGCTCTGAGACAGTGATTTTTTTTTTCTCATGACCTCTGAACCCTTTCATTTCCCTCAGGTTTCCTCTAAGCCATTTTAAAGAAGGTAGTTTAAAAAAATATAAAATTCAGGATAACCACCTGACATATTTTCAGTCACATGATGGTGTGGTCTCATGCCTCACCCGTAAAGAGGCCTCTACAAAAAAAGGGCTAGAAACCTGATTTTTTCTCTAGTAATAGGTTCAGAAATAACATTACTTAATACATTTAATTTTTAATATGAAAGAAATTTATTATACATTCTTAGTCATACAATTTCAAATGACATGGATGTATGTAGAGGGAAAAAAATCCTATTCATCCTCCAGCCCCCTGCAGTTTCCAATCTGGTCCTGTTAAGTGCTGTGCACATAGCCTTCTACACCTTTCTTTGTACATTTACACATATAACTTATCTTCCTAAATGCATAATTGTGTTCTTGTTTTTCAATAAATGGGGTAGTATTGTATATACCTTTCTGTATTTTACATTTTTACATATTTTAATATTAAGTAGTTTAGAGATCTTTTTAACAAACATATAGACCTACCTCATTCTTTTTATCAGATACTATTCCAGGCTTACTATATCAAAATTCTAAACAATTTCCCCCTCTATTGACTGACATTTAGGTTGTTTTCAATTGTTCACTTTTACCAAGAAGTGGTGGAAACATGTACTATATAAGCTTGTGTCAAACACCGAAAGGTGAAATAGTTGAAGCAAAGGTATAATATTTACTTGTTTATAGATCCTGCCAAATTGCCTTTCAATGTGGCTGAACTGATACATCCTCATACAAAAAAACAAATGAGATGAGCCATCTCCCCACACCCAAACATTGTGAAGGTGATGGATTAAAAGTTCCATCTTGGTTTAAGTTGCATTTTCCTGATTATATGGGAGGTTGAACATTTTTTCATGTCTATTGGCCATTAAAATGGCCATCCATTTTCTATGAATTGCTGGTTCATTTACTGCCAGTGTTATTCAGTTGAGCTGGATTAATATCCACCATGTTTGTAAGAGTTCTTTATTCATTGTATTCCTTTTTCCCCTCCTCTTTTTATGCCTTCTCTAGTTTTATTTTAACATTCTATATCATTTTACCTTATCTCCATTCATAACATATACATTTAATTTATTGGAAAAAAATTCACCCCAAAGTTAGTGGCATAAAATAACACAAAATTATCATCTTACATTTATGGAGGTCTGAACTACAAAATTAATAAAACCAGACTAAATTGAAGTATTGTCAGGGTTGAATTCTTTCAGGAGGCTCATAGGAGCGGCTCTTTTTCTTGCCTTTTCTAGCCTTAGAAGCCACCAGCATTCATTAGATCATGGCCCTTTCCTCCATCTTCAAAGCCAGCAACATAGCATCTTCAAATCTCTTTCTGACTTTAATTTTTCCTCCTCCTTCTTCAACTTATGAAGTCCCCTGTGATTACATTGGACTCACTTAGATAATCCCGAACAATATAACTTCCCCCTCTCAAGATCCTTAACTTTTTCTTTTCTTACTGAAGTGTAATTGACATATAGCATTATACTAATTTCAGGTGTACAACAACATAATAATTCAATATTTTTTTATATTGCAAAATGATCAACAGATTAAGTTAATATCCATCACCATACATAATTACACAATTTTTTTCTTGTGATTAGAAGTTGTGAGATCTATTCTCTTAGCAACTTGCAAATATGCAATACAGTATTATTAACTTTCATCTCTATGCTGTACATTCCATCACTATGACTTATTTATTTTATAACTGAAAGTGTGCAAGGTATTAATGTATAAAAATTGATGCAGAAAAACCGTGTATGATGCAGAGAAAGAAAGTAATATAATATTATAATATAATATAATATAATTAATATAATATAATGAAAAAATCTTGCAAGATATGGGTAGATTATAGTTTTAGGTAGAGGGAATTATATGCTTAGGTTATTAAAATGGATTATGCACCCTGACCGGTTTGGCTTAGTGGATAGAGCGTCGGCCTGTGGACTGAAGGGTCCCAGGTTCGATTCCGGTCAAGGGCATGTACCTCAGTTGCGGGCACATCCTCAGTGGGGTGTGTGCAGGAGGCAGCTGATCGATGTTTCTCTCTCATCGATGTTTCTAACTCTCTATCCCTCTCCCTTCCTCTCTGTTAAAAAATCAATAAAATATATTTTTAAAAAAATAAAATGGATTATGCAAGAGGGTGGGGCAGTGAAGTGGTTGAAAACAAGCAAAATATAAAAATAAAATAGTGATTGCATAAAACTTTAAGAACACAAATTTTTATTTTAAAAAATTGTATCTATGTATTAGCAAGTACCTAAAGAAAAATAAATAAATGTTTAGAAAAAATATCCAAAATGGATGTTTGTAAAGTAAAATTTCTCATTCTTACATCTCTGAGGTTGTCCTGATTCACTCTGAGGATTGAAAGTCTGGCTCTACAGTCACTGTTACTGAACAGCTGCCTCAAGCTATTCTTGTCATCATTACCCCTTAGGTGATCAGGTTTAGAATTGTTCTGGAAGCTTTTAAATTCTTCTCTTTGTTCTTTAGGTGTTGTCATTAAAAAATGATGTACCTTGGCTTGCTTCTTTTAAAATTCATTTTTCTAAGTACCCAGTTGTGCCCTTTCAAAAAGTAATCTCATTTTACTCTGTGGTATCATCCCTTAAAGAATTCTTTTGATATATTCCTCCTCTGCCTTTTCCTTGCACAGTTTTATAACTGTGGGTATTATAGGTGGGTATTATAACACCTAAGTGAATCCTAACTCTTATATTTTCTCTCAAGTTTATTATTTTTTTCCCTTTTAACCTGTTTACTTAATTTTCTAAGAAATCTCTTGTACTTTATTTTACAACCATTTTAGTGAATATCCAAAATGAACTTAACAAATATCTAACCACTATCTCTTTCACTGTAAACTTTTTTCTTTGCATTTTAGGGTACAATATGTATTCTCAAGTCTCACTAAATATATTATAGTTTCTAAAAGCTTTCTCTTATTTTCAACAATATCCTTGTCTCTCCTGGGGTAAACCTTTTTATGTTATCCCTTCTTTCATTTATTGGAGAATATCCTCAAATTACTGTTGAACTGTAGTTGTACTTAAGAGAAGACTCTAAAGGTAAATAAATATCGATTGAATATTAAAGTATAAAGATGAAAAACCATATAAATAGCTCAGTAGATGCAATTTATAATATTTAATATCTCTATCATAAAACGCTCATTGAACTACAATTAAACAGAACTTCCCTGTAAAAAACATACAGCAAATATCATAATGATGATACTGAATGGTTTTTCTCTGAGATTAGAAAGAAGACAAGAAAATTCATGCTTACCACTTCTCTTCAACGTTATATTTAAACTCCTAACTACTGTAATAAGACAAGAAAAAGAAATAATTGTTGGAAAAGAATAATAAGTTTTATTTGCTAATGACATGAATATTTTCTATAAAATCCAAAAGGAATCTACAATTCTTTATTAGAACTAATAAATGAATTTAGGAAAGTTGTTAATACATGGTTAATACTTTTCAAAACCAATTCCAAATCCATATAATAATAATAACAAACAATTTAAAAAGCAATATCATTTAAAGTAGCATAAAATAACCAGAAGTAAGTTTCATAAAAAATGTGCATGACTTCTATACTGAAATTAGTGCTAGGCAAATTAAAGAAAACTGAATAAATGGAGATTTATACCATGTTAAAGGATTGGAAATTCAGTATTGTTAACATATCAGTTCTCAAAAAAATTATCTATATGCTCAATGTAAATCCAATAGAAATTCAAAAAACGTTTAAGTAGAAATTGGCCAACTGATTGTAAAAGATATGTTGGAAACCAAAGGACCTAGAATGTCCAAGAAAATATTTCCATAATTGATTTTAAGACTTTTTCTAAGCTATAGTACTCAAGCCAATATGCATTTGGCATAAGAATAGACAAAACGATTAATGGTATAGAATAGAATGCTCACAAATATATACATGCTTAAATTATAAATTGCTTTTGGAATATTTTCATTAACTTAGAATAGGCAAAGATTTCTTAGGTAATACATTAAACTCATTAATCACAAAAGAAAAATACCTGATGATAATACTTCATCAAAATTAAAATTTTCTCCTGATCAAAAGACATGATCAAAAAAAGTAAATGCAGACCGGAGAAACCAAGATGGCTGCATAGGTAAACACCGGAAATTGCTGCCTCCCACAACAACTTCAAAAATACAACGAAAAGACAAAACGGACATCATCCAGAACTACAGGAAGGCTGGCTGAGTGGAAATTCTACAACTAGAAGGAAAGAGAAAAGCACACTGAGACTCAGAAGAGCTGTGGAAGTGCAGAGGTACGGAGGCTCGAGAGAGCGCGCGCGGAATCGGGAGGGAGTCACAAGCTCCCGACTGCTCTGAACTCCAGTTCCGGGAAGTCTCTGGGGACTCAGGGCTCATACGGGGAGAAACTGGACTGTCTGGCAGCAGGCAGAACTCGGAACTTGAGGGCG
>NW_005370872.1:198471-230656 GCF_000412655.1 Myotis brandtii | reverse complement strand
TATAAAGTAAGTGGAGGCCACAGCCTGAAAAAAATATTCATTTATACATCAGTCAAAATATTGTTTTGTCTTACAAAGTCTTATTCAATGTTCTTTAAGGATTGTCAAGAATCTTGTAGAAACCTGGTCCCTGTACAGAGAGTGGTGTACAATGTTCTCAGTGAACTGGAGAAGACATTTGAGCTGCCATTTTTGGAAGCATTGTTCAGCGAGGCCAACATGCAGAAATACCCTGATTTAACTCACATTTATAAAAGCTTTAAAAATGGTAATTAAGCTTATTATCTACCTTTCGATGTCCAGGGCCAATTTTTTCCCCCACAAGTACATCTTTAGCCTCTACCATGTGCAACACAGTGCTGAGAAGTGGGGATATAACAGTTAAGAAAAGAGACATATCATGAGCCTCTCAAAGCTTATGATAAAATGGCTACAACACAACACCCACCTGTAGGTCTGCTTAACTAAACATCTTGTCTCATAGGACAGCCAGAGCTACAGTAGCATCAGATTTACTTAGAAGGACAAAAGACAGGAAACACTGCATCCTAACAGGGCAGCATCAGTTGCTGCTCTTCTGTGGGACCCTTTGCAGCTATCCATACAGCAATCCAACCAAATTGACTACTACCCACTTCATGTGACAGTGTAGCTGTGGGTACAGACACTTATAGAGGATCTTATTTCTCTCCTGAGGAAATTCCTCTCTTTCTTCCTTACAGTTTGAACAGGTCAGAAAACATATTTCACTTCTATTATTTATTTTGATATATGCTTTCCTAACCATCTGTAAATTCATTTTACATAAAAGGCTCACAATGTTTCCATGACTTCTTTATCCTGACATTCGAGTGGCTTCTTTGTTGGGGGTCCTTTATTCTGTCCCAGGGATGATGGGGAGCTTTAGCTTGAGGATTGGGACTCACTGAGTTCTGAGTGACTGGAAGGCTGCAAATTCCTAAATGTGAAAATTTGAGCTGATGTCCCCGAGCTGTGATGAGATCTTTAATTTCCTATCTCTCCATTTTCTCAGCGATCCATGAGGAAATTTATCAAGCAAATGAAGGAGAAGAGAGAACTGAGAACCCTAATACCCAGCTCAGCCTTGAACAAGGTGATTGTGACTAGATAAAAATCAATTATCATATAATAAGAAAAAAGGAGAAAGGAAAGTAGGCCTGAATCCTGAACGGAGTTTGGGAATCAGGGAAGAATTGTTGAGGGGCATGCAGAAGGCAGGGAGGGCTGTTTGTATGAGTGTCTGACCAGAGACTGATCCTGGAAGAGGAGCTATGATTAGATACTGTTGGCCCAATAGCCAGGACAGAGAAACAGGAACCCAATGTGTCAGGAAACCAGATTTAAAGACAATGCTGACCTGGAAGTAACTGTGATTTAGAGGGAACCAGTAAGGGAAGTTCAGTGAGAGGCTGTGAAGGGCTAAGAATTATGGGCACAAAGTCAAGTCAGAGAGGAGACCTTTGAGACAGAAAAAGAGACTGATTTAACATGGGAAATTTTGTTCAAAAGCACAATATTCAAGGGATGGGCAGTCATATAGAGAGAAGAGAGGAAGTGGTAAGATGTAAAGGTAGGGGTATGGGTATTTTGAGAGAGAGAGGAAGAAAGAGCGGAAATGAAAGACAGGGGGAAGAGGCACAGAACACAATGAGAACAAACATATTATTAAGAGCTCACTTACTGAACATTTATTCTGGCAGTCGTGGGCTTAGTGCTCACAGCTGCTCTTGGGAGTAAGTACCACTCTCTATTTGCAGAAAAGGAGACTGAAGTCTAAAGAGATCATGTGTATAATTGGCCTAGGGTCAAATGTTCAAAATGAACCCAGGCTTTCTAAATCAAGAGCCTTTGATACACAGACACACACACACACACACACACTAGTGATTTCAGAGAGAGAAAGGGAGAATGAGAGAGAGATAGAAACATCAACAATGAAATTGAATCATTGATCGGCTGCTTGCTGCATGCCCCCTGCAGACCCCCTAGTTGGGATTGATCCTGCAACCCGGCATGTGCCCTGACCAAGAATAGAACCTTGACCTCCTGGTTCATAAGTCAATGTTAAACCACTGAGCCATACTGGCCGGGCCAGAGCCTGTGTTCTTAACCCTGTACATTTAATCTTCATGGAAAGAATAACAAGACAGAGAAACAGACATATAGAGGGAGGATATGATGTGAAGGGGGTGGGGACAAGGAGACATGACTTTGCAGGAAGTAAGGTAAGGCCACTAGTCAGGGGCAGCTTTAAGAACAAAAACAGGTTTAGTATGGCTATGGGTGACAAGAAAAGCCATTACCAGTAAACGAGTGGCTCATGATGATCTCACTGAGATGGTCTGACTGAGGCCAGGGGTGCAGCTGATGGTAAGAATCAGGTGGGATCCTTCAGGTCCAGATGGACTCTGTGTTGATAAATGAGGGTAGGGAATCTTCAAGTCCTACTTTGTAAAGATTAAAATGGGATTAGGGGAGAATGTTACAGCCCATACTTCAATATCTGAAATAAACTTCTAATTTCTTCCCCCAAGAACTGGTGAAAACATGTATCCAAACCTGATCTCCTCATAAGCAGATCCCTCATCTTACCTTGGTCTGTTCCTGTTGACTGTTCTGTGATCCTTGTCCCATTCTGGAGTGTGCTGGGGAGGGGCTTCTTGTTTTTACCACTTATTGCCCAGAATAGTCAATCTTTTTGTTGTTGTTGACGACAGTATTACAGATGTTCCTCAATTTCCCCTTCTGTACCACCTGCTCTCAGCCCCTGCCCCACCCCAGGCCTTCATCATACTATTGTCTGTGTCCATTGGTTATATAATTTCTCCAAAGACTTAGATGACAGAGTCTTGGTACTAAGGCTTTCCTGAGAGGGGCACTCCTTTATACTTTAAATATACTTTCTGCTATCTCTTGACACCATGGGATTGGCTGTCTTGTCCATACACCTAGCTTCACAGTTTTCTGTCTCACTTGAATCTGTGGTGTTTTGAGGTCATGTCTAGTTGTGGCCAGCACTGCAGTGAGAGAGGTGGGGGAGGGTGTGAAGAGCATGTCCCTGGTGGGTCAGGGTACCTTCCCCATTGGGCCCATGGACACCATGCACCATGGACACCATGTGCCTCCCATGCAAGCCCTCTCCCAGCATACCTGAAATTGCCTGCCAAACACCTTACAGGTCTCTGGAAAAACACTTTGGTATTTTAGCAACAAATAACCACTGTTTACAACTCTTGAGCTCCCTTAATGCATCACACACTTTATAGGTTTCAAATTATGTAAATATTTAAGACATTTGTTATAAGGATTTAATTCCCTGATCAGTTACAATATCCCTTACAGTATAGTGATATAGGCAATACTTCATTTAATCTTCTCAAATACTTAAAGTGATGGTATATCATCCGCATTTTTCAGAGGACAAAGAATGAGCTGAGACTTTGGCTATTTTAGCCACTGAGACTAGGGTTTGACCTTTGCCTTAGGGTGGTGTCAGAGCAGGAAGTCTGATGACCCACAGCTTTTGCCCTGTGACCTTAGGAAGTGGATTTCCCTCTCTGCCCCTCAGTTTCATCATCTACAAAATGGAGGGGATAATAGTACCTACTTCCAGGGTTATGGCTTTTAAACAAGTTATGTCATGTAAAGTATTTACAATCATACCTAGTACTTCATCAGTTTTTCATGCATTTGTTAACATTACTATGTTTAATGATCATTATTATTTGTGTGTTGTTGTTTTTTGTGCCAAAATCTAAGCTTTTAACCACTACAGTAAACTGTGGGCTATTTGGAAAAGCAGTGATAACAGTAAAACCAGCTTCAGGCCCAGGAAAATAAATTGAGGACTTCAGGATCCCCACCCTAGAGCACACAGTCTATAATAAGTTTCATGTGTTTGTTGCCCGACTCTCCTTTGAAAATGAGTGATATGGAAGAGACTCAGGGACAATCCTGCACAGGGAAGGCATTGCCATGTAGCTTCCAGTGGGATGTGTTATTTAAGAAAGGATGTTCTAAATTAATAAAATATGTTTTATAAAAGAAAAATACAGAGTGATTTTTGAAAGTACCATGATAATTTTAGCAAATCATGTTTGGTCAAAAAGTTAACACTTAAGAATATAAAAAAATCCAACGTGCATTTTAACTTTCATATTAGTTAGGATAATGGCTGTAACATATAAACACAAAGAAGTCAAAGACTCAAACACAATAGAATTTGATTTTTTTCTCAAGTAAACATTCCTAGGAATATTAGATGGTGTAGAGGTGGGGCTCTATTTCACAAAGTCATTCTGGGAAGCAGCCATGGGGAGATCTGCCTTCTTCAATAACACATTTCTAAGACAGCCCTGGGAGAGGAGCAGAGCTAAAAATAAATGTGAATACAGATAAAAAACAACAAAAAATCCATAAAGAGACAAGTAAAAGGATAAAGCAAATATGGTATAAGAAAACAGAGGGTCAAGAGAAAGCAGAGATGCCCACTGGGGTGAAATAGCTTAGACCCAGGCTCAGGGGAGGAAAGGGATAAAATACTGACCTACAGGTCACATGAATGCAAAAGGCAGGTCATGGAGGTCTCAGGGAGAGTCATTCTAGCCCTGGGTTTTCAGAGCTTCCCAGGTTTTTCCTTTCTAGGCTCCTTTTCATACACTGAAACCTTCAAAGGGACATTTGCTTCTTCTTCAGGGAGACATCATGAAGAGTCTTCTGAGTCCGGTGCAGATGGGACGCCCCCGGAAATCAGGAGTTATACCGTGAGAAGTGGTCCTGATGAGGAGGGTGAGGACTGCCATTGCTGGGCAGGACATCATCAGGAGTCTGAGCTCATGGTTCCTGTTTCTCTGAGCACATACCATGGCCCAGGGAGCCCATTCCTGCCTTGGTCTCATGTGGCCACTTTAAAAACTGCAAAGAAAAGAAAAATTATAATTCTGGCTTAACCAAAAAGGATGGCTCTTGGATGGCAGTGAATCTTATTCCATGTTCTCAGACCTGTCATCATCCCCAAGTGTGGTGGATCACATTGAGATCTTCCCATACTCACCAGCTATTCTGCACAGAGCAGAGAAAGTGGGACAGTCAGTTACTGTTCAGTTTTGTCATAAACTTGTTCAAACCTCAATGGACTCTGGTCATACTCTCTATTGACAGAAGGAACAGCTTCTGGTTATTACCATCAAATCCCATTTATAACTTTTGTCAGATGACCCACAACATGACATTGGCCTACATAGTGATATTTGAAAATATTGTCACAAAAAAATGTTCTTTTATGTTTACAAAAACCTAAAAGTTAGACTAGATAACTTTTATTTCCCTTCATTCCACAGATGAGAAAATTCCTATACAGAAGGTTTTTTTTAGATTTTTTTTTAAAATATATTTTATTGATTTTTTACAGAGAGGAAGGGAGAGAGATAGAGAGTTAGAAACATCGATGAGAGAGAAACATCGATCAGCTGCCTCCTGCACATCTCCCACTGGGGATGTGCCCGCAACCCAGGTACATGCCCTTGACCGAAATCGAACCTGGGACCTTTCAGTCCACAGGCTGACGCTCTATCCACTGAGCCAAACCGGTTTCGGCTTTTTTAATTTTTAAAAAATGTTTCAATTATAGTTGACATTCAATATTATCAGTTTCAGGTATACAGTGAAGTGGTTAGACATTCATCCCCCTGATAGAGTACCTCTCTAATACCATACATAGCTATTACAATTTTACTCACTATATTTTTATGTTGTAATTTACATCCACATGACTATTTTCTAACTACTATTTGTACTTCTTAATTCCTTTAGCTTTTCCAACCCCATTTCCACCTGGCAACCATTAGTTTGTGTTCTGTATCTATTAGTTTTTAACTATCTTACACATCACATGGATAGTTATAGGAAGAGGCAGAACTAACAGCTGGACTCCTAGCAAACACCCATAATTCTTTATTCAAAACCTCTGAAGCCACATGTAAAATAATATTGTTATATTATTTTAGAAAGTGGGTTATATCCTAAATATTACAGAAGACCACAACAGGGTTTGGGACAAAATCCCATTCTCAAATATATTAATGTTTCTGCAGCAAACTGTAAGAATTCAAACGTATGATTAAACAATTACATAGACTCATGATAGCTAAGTACAGATTCACTGCCAAAGTAGCTGCCAACATATGAAAAAATGTTGATTTTCAAAATTTCTTTGATTTTGCACATGGGCTAGAGGATTGTGGGTCTTTGCTCCATTTGGTAGAGATCTCTTTTCTGTAGATGGGAAGAAACATAAATGATCATCATCATGACTTTATGCTCCAAGTCCTTCTACAATGTGAGGTATCATAAGAATCACAACTTTTTTAGTTATGATTGAAAAACTAGACAGAAATGGGAAATCATTACCATTCAGGGGATAGGCAACCTGAAAAGGCCTAAAAGCAATTAAAACTCTTGATACTAGTATAACAGATAGCTTTCTTTGCTACAAAAGCTTCATTCAAATATTTTTTGTTTTTTCTTTAAAACAAAAAAAAGTTTGTTGGGATTTTAGGTGATTCACATGATACGTTTTGCACTAGGTGAGCTGGGATAATTGCTATAAAAGTTCAATACAAGAGTAATACAAGTATATATTCTTCACTCAAATAAAGGACAAAGTAGTTCTGAGGTGGGGAGTGCTCTACTCCACATGATCATTGAGGACCCAGCTGATGGAGGCTCTAACTTCTAGAAAATGTTGCTTCCATGGTTTCCCTGTATAAAAACCAGAGTAGAAGCACAAGTATGTGCTGACAAGTGTAAGAAATGGTGACAAAAAGTGTAAGAAATGGTGGTTTCCATGGTAATGTTGTTCCTGTCCTTGGGGATAGTTCCCGGAGCAACCTTGACCAACAGGTCAGATGGAGCTACAGGGTGGCCTGGCAGTAGGAATATTCCTATCCCTCCTACACAAGCTTTATTTTTCCAATTTTCCTTTCGAAGATTTCATGCTGGATCAGTTCCTAGGACTCAGAGTGACACTGTTACAGAATTTTATTTCTTTCTGCAGGAATCAACAGTAGCGACTTTTCAGAATTGAGATTGAGTAACGGAGAAGAGCCTCAGGAAACATCTAGTTCAGCTCTAAGAAATAGGTCAGGTAAAGAAGATTAAGATGCCAAGCCTTGGTCTTCGAATGTTAGGAATCTGAATTAAAAGCTATTGTTTCCAGATGCATTTTATTCTGAGCACCTTGAAGAATTTACCAGTTAATCCTGGAAACTCCTGTCAGCATTTTAGAAAATGAAAGGAGGCAGAAAATTTATAAGCTCATATTTAACAGGATGAGTCCTAGTGACCAAATGTATGTAATTATATATCTCTGTTGTAAAAGAAATAATTGCCAAAATAATATCTTTTTATGACTTTTAAAAAATCTTTATTGTTGAAAGAATACATCCCCTTTTCTTCCCCTTGACCCCTTTTAGCCCTCAATAATATCTTTTTAAAAATATATTTTATTGATTTTTTACAGAGAGGAAGGGAGAGGGATAGAGAGTTAGAAACATAAATGACAGAGAAACATCAATCAGCTGCCTCCTGCACACTCCCTACTGGGGATGTACCTGCAACCACTGGGGATGTACATGACCTTGACCAGAATTGAACCTGGGACCCTTCAGTACGCAGGCTGGCGCTCTATCCACTGAGCCAAACTGGTTAGGGCTCAATAATATTTTTTTAAATACCTGCTGTGATGCCCACTAACTAAGACCTTGGATTTATATTGGTTCACATTAATGTCATTTGTAATGGTAAAAGAGAACTGGTCCTGCTATGTAAGTATGAAAGATATAAAGCTTCAGATCAACCACTCTCAAACCTTAATATAGATTCTGATAGATCTCCTTCCCCATGTGACTGAATTACATTGTTTTATTTCAAAGTACTTTTGCAAATGAGATCTTATTTGTCATCAAAAAATCCTTAAGCCTTAGGGGGCAAACTCTTGCTATCCCCATTTTGGGATGAGAAAAATAGATGTATAAATTACCAGGGTCCAAAAACTAAAGGCACAATAGCAACTATTAATATCTAAAAGGTAAAATGTAAGAGCTGTGCCAATGATCAATGACCAAAGAGGAGGTACAGGAACCTGTATCTTCACAAAGAATGCATCAGTTCTTATGTAAGAAACTTATTTTTTTTTAAAAACTATATGTGTATATACACACACACATATGTATATATGTTGGTGTATATACATGGATGAAGATACAAATTTAAAAATCACAAAGAAACAAAGGGTAAAAATGAAGCCAGCTCTATGGCACACAAAATAACTGAAAGAATAGAAACAGAGAAATTATGAGGAACAATTATCAAGAGCATCAATGATGAAAAGAGAGAAAGCAACACAGGTGACAGAAATCAGGAAATCAAAGCATGGAAGATAGAAATGTGTAAGGCAGGGAACCCATGTGGTTGGACAAAATCAAGAAGAGGCTAAATGAGCAGGGTTATCCTCAAGGGTAGGGGTTTGTGCAGAACATGAACCTCATTTTTCAGAAACACAGGGCATCTTACAAGGTAAGTGGTTCTCCCTATTTCCATTTTCTTATTTTTCCACTAGTCACTCCTCCCCTATTTCCTGGTGTTGGGTAATTTTAGGACTTCCCTCACCATTTATGCTGAGCCTATACAAGCAAGGGTTCTAGAACTAGTAACTTTTAAAGTTCAGGGTTTAAGCTCACCAGGGAGAGTAACAGTGAGTCAGAAGAAGGTGTTCCTGCAACTAGAACCTCAGGCCCCTGAGAGTCCATTACCCTCAGAAAAGGTGACAGGTGCCCACTGATAACAGTCCCTTCCTCTCTGCTCCAAACAAAGGGAGAAGAGAATTGTATCCTAATATTGTGTTTCTTATCTCTCCCCAAATATTCTCAATCAAACCTCTCAGAAATCCCAAACTTAAGAGTCCTTTACATGTGAATGGAGCACATATTTGACTTCTAGTCACCAGAGGGGAATAGAAGTGACAATATGAAAAGAAGATCCCTGATTGTTCTTATGCATCTATACTATTTGATTGTTACTAAGAACGTGGGTTACTTTCCTAACTCTCATTAAACATCACAAACTAAATGAGTAAGTGCTCCATATGTGGTAATGATTTCCCATTTCTGTCAAGTTTTTTAAGAAATAATTGTGCACTTAAGAGAAGTTACACTTACCCGCATGAGCTTTGAAGCTTATCCTGGTTTAATATAATTAGGATGTTTAAGACAAGAGTTCTGATCATTCTCAATTTCAATGTGTGATTATTTTTGTCTTTTTTTTTCTCCAGTACAATGATTTTGCCTTAACAGAGGCTGAATTAGAGAAGAATTTCAAGAAAATATTTGCTACTCAGGTAACAAAAAAGAACATTTCACTGGTGTAGTGGAAGCTGCTGATAACCGGAAATATTCCCTTTGGGGGCTGACTTCTCATCTCACAGCTGCTGTGAGGGTTTGTTGCCATTGCCACTTCTCCCCAAAGTTTTGACTTTGGCCACATAACCCTGGCTTCACCTGGAGTTCAGACACCTCTTTGGCTGGGGGGTGGCTGCTTCCCTTTAGGTAGAAGCAATATGTGGACAGATTCATGCTTCTGAACTCCCCATGGGATCAGGCTGGAGCTAATCTTTAGCTGTGACCACATTCTTGCTTAGCTTTTCCCACCATGCTATCCTGCTCCAATTCCCCTAGTGGAACTCCCAGAATAAATCACTTACTAAGGAGGCTTCATCTCAGGCTCTATTACTAGGGAACTCAACTTATGATAATGGTTAGCTGGACCTGAATGTTGATCACTGTCAAGCCAATGGACACAGGTGGAATATTGATAGTCCCTGGGGTGCTATAACCGTGCCATTGACAAAAATCAACCTGTGGGAAACTGGAGGAGAGAGGGGGGATGAGCTATAGTAGCTAGTATAAACAGAGAAATAGTAACTATAAGAACTGTGGATTTTGGTGCCTATTTCTAAGTTTCACTAATGTATTGAAAAGAGTAAATGATAGGCTTAAATCTATTGGTTACCACCTAAAATGCAGGAACTTTCATACCTGCAGCTGGAAGGCAACCTTAAAAAGTCCTGGATTAGGTCCTAATTTTAAGAATGGAAGAACTCCAGAGAGACAGAATTTTAAGCTCAGATGGACCTCTTATGCCCAAGCCAAGACCCTGATATAGAAAGAGTGAAACCCTGAAGCTCAGAATGGGACTTTCTAGGTAGATGTACATTTGAACTCTGAACTCCAGGTCCCTCAAAACTACTGGCCTGCAGAAGAAATCCCTGCCTCTTGTTGGAAGACAGACATTCACTCAGCCTCCCTTCTTGCTTGAATAAAGGATATGCAGAGTCCTCTAACGATGACCCAATGAGCAAGTCCTGGATGGGACATCTAGGTGAGGAGATGGTTTCTATTCCAGTAGAACTCCAGGCTGACCAACCTATACTAGGAGGTGCCAGGAGATTGAGTCTGGGGGTGGATTCAGAATGAAGAAAGGTGAATATGAAGCTGAAAAGGAAAAATTGTTGATATAGGTGCATTCTCCTGTGCTACAGAGTTGGATTAGCCTGTAAAGGACCAAGGTGATGATTCTTTTATGCTCCTGGGTGACTCTTAGAGGCTTGCTACAAGGCAAGGTGCACACTAGATGAAATGGAAGTAGAGATACTAGACTTGCCAGGGCAGACTATGGAAGAGGGGGATCCAAAGTCCTAGGGAAGATGGCATGGTTCTACTCTCTACAACTGGAAAACCCATCCATCACATGCCTGTGTCTGCAGCAGGTCTCAGAGACACTAAGTGAATAAGATCACAAAGGATTCACTGCTGAGGGGGCACCAGAATCCTTGAGAAGCTCATTGAGGCTGTTGTCTGTATATTGAAATAATGTAGGAATGCTTTACAGGATTGACTTCCCCAGCAGAAAAAAAAAGATTAGATTTAAGAATAATAGAAGCAGTTGGCATAATTTAACTTTCAGAGTTTGATGAAGTAATTTGTTTTGTAAACAGCAAGGTGAGAATTACACTGTTGGGAGGGGGGTGGCCCATGGTTATCTGTAGAGATAGCTAATAGGACATGGTTTTGTTAAGGCAAGACAGATGAACAGCCACAAGAATATTACTTTATATATATCATCAACATCAATTGAAAATGGATGATCTGATGGCTAAAGTCAGCTACTCCAATAAAAAGTCAAGATCCTACATTCAGTTTCCAGACCTGAGCAAATTTTTGGACCTAGAACCTGATGACAGAAATGAGGACAAGTCTCATAAGAAACCTTGCAAATGTACATGGTAGTGATTCCCTGAGTTCTTCACTGACAAGACCTATGGCATTTATTCAAGTAACCATATACCAGAACAAAAAAAAAAATCTACCCAACTATTAAGGTCTGTTGATACAGCATCTGAGCTGATGCTAATACTTACTATCATGACCCCTGTTAGAGTAGAGTGTATGGAGGTAAGGTAATGTTCATCTTATAATGAGTCCACTCAATCTATGGAGCCACTCAGTAGCCACTGCTCCAAATCTTAAATGTGTAATGAGGGCACACAGTGTTGTTGACCAAACTGGTTTTTTATCATTCCTTAACCTATGTTATAGCAATGATTATTTTAGGAAAGGCCAGGCAGAGGTCCTCAAAATGAAGTTTTCTATGGTAAAAAGAGTAATTTAGAAGCAATATTCTTTGTGAAGGAGGGGAATGTCAAAGATTAGTGCCACTTGCAAATATTTAAATATGCAGGAGTAGTAATCCCCATTATATCTCCATTTGATTCTGCAATTTGGCTTCTAGAAAACTAGGTGATTCATGGCTATTAGTTGACCACTAGAACATAAGCAAGGGTTGGGCATATGGCAAGTAGCACTCAGACCTTGGAGAACCACATTCCTGCTTGTAGTGGTCTATAAGCAGAGATTCCAGATAGTGGCTCTGCCCTTCTGCAGAGCCAAGCCAGTGCTCCCATGTGGCCAAAAACCTTGGTTGACAGTTATACCTGACAGTCCCCAATCAGGTTATACCATCTATAGAGTCCATTTTACTACCCTGCCCTGGTGGTAAAGCAACTTGGCAACTCTTCCCAACTACTGAAAGTAGTTGCAAGTCCTGGCCTTTCAGCAGGTCTCAGAGACAGGGAATCCGGGAGCCATGGGGACAAGCCTATATTACCAGTGAGCCACAGAGCCCAGTCTACATTCTGGCCCAACAGCAGAGCCCAGCCTATGGCTCTGTCCAATTGCCAAAAAATCAACCTGTGGCCTCATTTATGCAGTAGCCTAGCCAGTGAGCTCACCCAATCATAGAGCTTAGCTTAAGCCCCACCCAATGAAGGAACCTATATGACAATCTTGCCCAACAGTGAAGCAGTCTCTAGCCCCACTAATTGCAGGATATAGCTGGAGACCCATCCCAACCAGAGTGTAGCTAAGAACCTTGCTGAACCTTGCAGAGTACCACCTGTGGCTTGATTGTGTAGCTAACTTGTGGCCCTGCCTAATTCAGGGAACAGGCTTCTGCTCTGCCTTCTAACAGATGACAGCATGAGGTCAGATCTAGTGGTGAAGTCCTGCCTGTGGCTCCTCTTAAACATGAAGTCCAGCCTATGTTACAACCAGGTTGAGGAGCATGGACTGAAACTTCACTGCAACAGGAGCTATTTCAGGGTCCACCCTATAACATTGTCCAATTGTGGAGTCAAACTAGTAGTACCACCCTTGCAGCCTCACCAGACAAGAAGTGATTGCAGAGCCAAGTAAGTGAGCCCCTCTGAATGCAGTGCACAACCAGAAACCTTACACAGTCAGGGAGTCCAACCAGACACCAAGCTCAGCTAGCATCCACCTCTCAATCTCAGAGCATGGAAGTGGGCTTGCCAAACTGAGATCTTCATAACATGTCCCACCTGCCCATAAACACTACCAGCTATTCCGTCCAGTACTGCAACCTGAGCTTACTAATAAAGGCCTTTCCCTGTTGAAGTGAACCTGTACATTCTGGAAGAGGAAACTGCTTACTCAAATTTGCTGATACCAACACATGGAATCAAGAATCATGAAGAATCACATAAACTTGAAACCACCTAAGGCAACTAAAAAGCTCTACAAACTGTCCCTAAAGAAATAAAGATCTATAAACTATCTAACACAAAATTCAGGATTATCCTCAAATTTAACTTAACTACAAGAACACAGAAGCAAACAACCAAATTAAATAAGGAAGACTATGCATGAAAAAAATTAGAAGTTCAGGAAAGTAAAAGTAACTATGAAAAAGTCAAACAGACATCCTAGAGCTAAAATGGACAATGACTACACTGAATAATTCATTAGAGAGTTTCCACAGCATACTCAATCAAGTAGAAGAAAGAATCAGTGAACGAGAAGATAGGTTATTTGAAATTATCCATACAGAGGAGCAAAGTGGTTAGAGCTCATCCTCAGCACCTAAGGGTCCTGAGTTTGATTCTTGGTCAAGGGTACATACCTGGATTCACCACCTTATTGTCTGTGTCCAGTCAGCATGTGTGTAGGAGGGAACCAATCAATGTGTCTCTCTGTCTCTTTCCCATCCCACCCTTACTTCCATTCTCTCTAAAAATCAATGGAAAAATATCCTCGGGTGAGGATAAACAACAACAAAAAGTGAATAATGCCTATGTGACTTAGGTAACTTCTTCAAGAAAAACATATATGCATCATGAGACTCCTGGGCAAAAAGAAAAAGAGACAGAAAGTCTATTTAAAACAATAATGATTGAAAACTTCCAAATTGGGGGAGAGAATTAAACACCCATATTTGTAAAGCCTAAAGGAACCAATAGGTTAAACTTGAACATGTCTACAAGGACATACTTTATAACTAAATTGTCAAAAAACAAAGATGAGATAATTTTGAAAACAGCAAGAGAAAAATGACTTGTCACATACAAGGGAGTTCTCCATAAGACTATCAGCAAATTTCTCAACAGACAATTTTCAGATCAAGAAAAAGTGGAATTACATATTCAAAATATTGAAATTAAAGAACTGTTAACCAAGAATATTCTAGACCCTGGCTAGGTGGATCATGCTAGACGGAGCATCTTCCTGTACACCAAATGTTTTGGGTTTGATTCCTAATCAGGGCACATACTTAGGTTTCAGGTTCGATCCCCAGTTGGGATGTGTATGGGAGGTAAACAATCAACATTTCTCACATCAAGCTCTCTCTCTCAAATAAAAATCAATAAAAAACATATCCTTTGGTGAGGATTAAACACAAAAAAGTATAGTATCCAGCAAAGCAGTCCTTTAGACATAAAAGAAAAATAGACTTTCCCAAACAAGCAAAAGTTGAGCGAGTTCATCACCACTAGAATTGTCTTATAAAAAATGCTAAAGGACATTCTTTAAGCTAAAATGAAATGTAATTAACATTGTAAAAACATGATCTGAACTCTTAATTATGCACAGTTAGGTGCTCTTTTTTTCTTTGTTATATACACAGGAAATTTAAAGCAGGAAGAAGGCAGAGGGAAGGCTGTGGCCCAAATCCCTTGGAAAGAGATGCTGCATAAATAAGTCCTTGGTGGGGAGGGGGACAGATTCAACAACCATAACTCAATCTCCTCCTTTAGGAAAAAAATATTGTCTTAATATATTTTTTATTTTATCTATTGTATATATTATTTTTGACAGTATGATAGATGTCTCCCATCCCCCCTTACCCTTCTTTGCCCAGTCCCTACCCCACCCCTAGGCCTTCACCACCCTATTGTCTGTGTCCATGGGCTATGCATATAAGTATGTGTTCTTTGGTTTATCTCTTCTTGTCTCCCTCTCCCCCTTCCTCCCCAGTGTGTGTGAGATATGTGTCTGACACACACTGAGATATGTCCGTCTGTTCCATGCCTCAAGTCTTATTTTGTTGGTCAATTCATTTTGTTCATTAGATTCCACTTATAAGTGAGATTGTGTGATATTTGTCTTTCTTTTATTAGCTTATTTCACTTAGCATAATAGTCTCTAGGTCCATCCATGCTGTCTCAAAGGTAAGAGATCCTTCTTTTTTATAGCTGCATAGTATTTCATGGTATAAATGTACCACAGCTTTTTTAATCTACTCATCTACTGATGGGCACTTGGGCTGTTTTCAAATCTTAGCTATTATATATATGCTTCTATGAACATAAGGGCATATATATTCTTTCTGATTGGTGTTTTGGGGTTATTAGGATATGTTCCCAGAAGTAGAATTGTTGGGTCAAATGACAGTTCCATTTTTAACTTTTTGAGGAAACTCCATATTGTTTTCCATAGTGGCTGCACCAATCTTTATTCCCACCAGCAGTGAACTAGTGTTCCCTTTTCTCCACATCATTGTCAGCACTGTTGTTTGTTGATTTATTGATGATAGCCATTCTGACAGATGAGAGGTGATATCTCATTTAATTTACATTTCAATGATGATTAGTGACTTTGAGTATTTTTTTTAATGTATGTCTCTTGTCTATTTGTATGTCCTCTTTGGAGAAGTGTCTATCAGGTCCTCTGCCCATTTTTTTAATTGGATAGTTTGTCTTCCTTTTGTTGAGTTGTATGAGTAATTTATATATTTTGAAGATTAACCCCTTATCAAATGTATCCCTGGCAAAAATGTTCTCCCATACAGTGGGTTCCCTTTTAATTTTGATGGTGGTTTCCTGTATGCTTTTTGGAAACAACTTATGTAGGTGGTTTTTAAGTATTAACTCCAAATGAACTTCTATAGTAATACATGTATTTTCTCCAGGCATATTATTTTCTTTGTTTTCTCTGTTATCCTGTGTTTAAACTAGCCCTCTCTAAATAGGTGTGTGTTTGTGATAGTCTGGTTTGTATATCTAACAGGTGTGCCTCTAATACACAGCACAGCAGCATCTCTCTTCCTTAGCAGGCAGAGGCTCAGGGACACTGGAACTTCTGGGGTCTAAGAAGCCAGAAGCAGGGCTGGGCTTGGGAGTGGGAAGAACTGATCTGCTGCTTCCAAGCAAAGACAGAGTTCTGCTTCTTATTTGCAGGAGTGAGTTCCTAATGATACATCCTCTTAAGGGAAACAGCCAGAAACTCAAGACAATATTCAGAGAACAATGCCTAAGACTCCTGGAAAATAAACAAAGACAGCACAAGATGCTTCCCTGTGGAGGGAAGTCAAATCTCAGAAGCAACCAATGCAAGATGTTTTCAGTTGACTATCATCTGGCTCTAGAGAGCAGCCACTGGCTGTGGGGAGGTCAAAACTTTGGTAGGGAGTCCACTTTTTCCATGGTCGGCATAGACAGGCAACCAGATTTTCTGGGGAAGCAAGAGGGAAATCCTAGAAAATCCTTAAATTTTGTGTACAAACTCTCCCCAAGTCACCTCACCTGAGTTCCAAATCAACTGACAGGCAAAAAGGTGAGAAGAGATGGGGATCAAAATACCAGCTTTCATCCTGATTAAAGCTGGGTCAAGGGCCATGGCTTACATGTGTGTCAAATAAGAATCCATAAATCTAAATCCAAGAATTGAACTTAGCCTGAAGGCCCCAGGCTACTCCAATTAACCACACTCCCCACACCTCAGGCCGCTATCCCTGTGCACTGGAGCTCAGAGGAGCATAGAGCCCTGGCCCCTCCAGCAGGATGAGCCCAGGGAGACCCACAAAGGAGCAGACTTACCTTCACAGAACTCCCAGCCTCAGTGCCTCCCCAGGAAGAAGGGAGGGCAGGGGGACCAGGAGTCCTGCTGACTGATGGGACACCTCCCAGAAGGGGACATTGGTGTGGGACCTGAGTGCTCCCACTTGAGTCCCAGGTGCCCCTCCTCTCCATTTCTGCATCCGCAGAGGTGCCAGCTCTTTATCCTGGCCCAGTGGCTGCTGCTGCTGCTACTGCTGCTACTGCTGCCGCTTCCTCCTGCCCCTAAATTCTCAGGTCCGGGACTCTGCCTCCTCTCAGTGACAAACCCTGTCCCCAGAGGATCTCCCAGGCTGGAGACTCAGCCCACTAGTGATATCTGAATGAAAGCTGGAAGCCCATCCCCTGGGTGTTTTCTCCACCCCCTGTCCCTCCTCAGTCACTGCCTCTCCTGCTCTCCAGGTTTCCAAGCCCCTAGCTCAGGTACTTCCTGACAACAGAAATGGTCTCTGTTGTCAGCGCCCCTGTTACCCTGGACAATGTCCCAGGCCCTCCCTTCTTATCCTCCATATCAGCCCAGCAGATTGTCAGGGCTCAACCTGCTTCTGAAGATGGTCTCATCGCATTCCTAACCGGGTGTGTCTGACATTGTTTTCTGGACAAAAATCTTTGCTTTCTCCACAGAGGCCTCCAGTTCCCACAGAAACTACTGCTGTTCACAGAGTGGGGTGCTGCCTGGCTCTCTCTGGCCCCATAGGAATGTGTCCTTCCCTTGGCCAGGGCAGCCTCAGTGCAGGGGTATCCACCCAGGAGGCTGGCCCCTGTGGATTCCCTAGCCAGTTGACTGCTATCAGTCCGCAATTCATGTGGTGATATTGGTGACTCTAAGCAAACCCACGAAAAGCTGGCACATTTATGCCAACACCCAAGCCTAGTCAGCCTGCTGCCTAGGGACAGAGGAGAGAGAGGACACTAGAAAATGCTGATGTTGTTGGTGTCAAATTTTGTCGGGGCCCCAAGCACCCTGGAGGTTGGGAACAGAAGACAGCTGTGCTCAGCCAAGGCTCAGCTTACCAGTCCCTCTTCCGGCCAAGTGAAAGAGGAGGCAGGGCAGGGAGAGAGAGATCCCCCTGTGTACAGAACTTGGGTCACACTGAGACCCTGTGCTCTTGTTAAAAATATTTTTCTCATCAGTGTATGCAATCTGTCCAGATTTGATGTTTGCTCCTTTGGGAGAAAAGAAAAAGCACATGGAGAGAGGGTAGAACCTTCCTCTGTGTGTTAAATGAAACAGGGCGAGAATCCTTATTTATAGCCAGAAGAAGTCGGGAAGTCGGGCTCAGGGGAACAAATGTGGAAACCATCGCTCTCAAGAATGTTGCTTCTCCAGTCCTGTTTCTGAACATTGAGACCTAAAGAGTTACGTCTCTGCACCCTCTTAGAAAGTTGCAGTAGGTGAGGACAGTGGGATTTACAGGTGTTTTTCATGTTTTTGCACAAGCAAGGGGACTCCTGGGGGTTGGTCCTGCTCCTCCCCTGGGGTCCTCCTCCCCTGGCCTCCAGGACCTCCTGTCCCTCCTTGTCCTTCACTCCTATTGCCACATGTCCTGATGGCTGAGGAAACCACCCCCCCAACCCTCCCCATCCCCCCCCCATCCCCCTAGGCTGCAGGAGGAGGGAGACAGTGTCTGAAAACACTCAAAAAGTTACTTTCACTTCTCATTTCCCCGTTTGGGTGGAGCCTTCCCTGGGTGAGTTCACTCACTTCCTGCTCAGGGATCAGCAGCCACAAAGACCCAGGCTGGGGAGACTGGAAGGATTAGTGGTCCAGGCAGGGCCCGGGGCAGGACGATGGCCAGTAGGGGCAGCGACCTCAGCACCAGGTCAGTCTCTCTCTCCCTTTAACTTTCTGTCTGGCTGTGCTGCTGCTTTAGTGTGTGTTATTAGAGACTTGTCTAAACCTTGACATCCATCCTATTTTACAAGGACACTGTCGTGCAATGTAATGAAATGTAATGAAGTGAAGGAATTGGATCTCTTTAAACTGCAGAGGGACAGCTGCTGGTGTAAGTGTAGCTGCCACAACCCACAGGACTCTTGTCTTACAGCTCCTGCTCAGCTGTGGGCCATCTGGACTGGGCTGTCGTTTCTGATGCTTTGAGGCAATGATTTGTTATTTTCTTATGACCTTTGAACCCTCTCATTTCCCTCAGGCCCCCTATGGCCGCCTTAGATGGCTTGCAGGGGAGGGTAGTTGGGGGTGATCAGGCCGGCAGGAGAGGGAGCCGGGGGCCATTAGGCCGGCAGGGAAGGGCAGTTGGGGGCAAGATCAGGCCAGCAAGGGAGGGCAGTTGGGGGTGACCAGGCCAGCAGGGGAGGGCAGTTGGGGGTGACCAGGCCAGCAGGGGAGGGCAGTTGGGGGTGACCAGGCCAGCAGGGGAGGGCAGTTGGGGGTGACCAGGCCAGCAGGGGAGGGCAGTTGGGGGTGACCAGGCCAGCAGGGGAGGGCAGTTGGGGGTGACCAGGCCAGCAGGGGAGGGCAGTTGGGGGTGACCAGGCCAGCAGGGGAGGGCAGTTGGGGGCAATCAGGCTGGCAGGGGAGCAGTTAGGGGGTGATCAGGCTGGCAGGGGAACAGTTAGGGGGCGATCAGGCTGGCAGGCAGAAGCAGTTAGGGGCAATCAGGCAGGCAGGCAGGCAAGCAGTTAGGAGCTAGCAGTCCTGGATTGTGAGAGGGATGTCTGACTGCAGGTTTAAACCGGCAGTTGGACATCCCCCGTGGGGTCCCAGATTGGAGAGGGTGCAGGCAGGGTTGAGGGACACCTCCCCACTGTGCACAAATTTCGTGTACCGGGCCTCTAGTATCATATAATGTTGTATCTTATTTTAGTATTTATATCAATACATTCATTTTCTTATCCTAGTACATTATCTAAAACATATAAATATGTATATATTAATTATATATATGTAAATTGTGGTAATGGTAGGCATCACTGTTTTTTTATATGAATGTCCTCATCATTTCAATGGTTACTGTTGTGTTTGTCATTTTGGAAGATTTTATATCGGGTCAGCTTCCATCTGTTTCATATAATTTTTCTAAAAATTGCTGCTAGGTATTTCCAATTTTTTTTTTGAATTAATTTATGGATATAACTAAATACTCTTTCTGCTTTTGTTTATTTATTTTAAATTTTTAAAAAAAATCTTTATTGTTGAAAGTATTACATATGTTCCTTCCCCCCACCCCCCATTGCCCTCTCCCACACACACCCCAAGCCTTCACCACCCTGTTGTCTGTGACTATGGGTTATTCATATATGCATATGAGTTCACTGGTTGTTCTCTGCGCCCCTTCCCCCTCCAACCTCCCCTGCCTTCCCTCTGGGATTTGATATTCTGTTTGATGTTTCTATGTCTCTGGGTCTATTTGTGTTCATCAGTTTATGCTGTTCATTAGATTCCACAATGAAATATCACTGAACAATAAGAGGAACAAAATTCCAGTCACCCAACAACATGAATGATGAGCAAAAGAACTCAGACATATAAGCATACATGATGTATTATTCCACTTATGAAATCTAGTCATAGGTGACAGGAAAGTATGATAATAAAAAGAAGAGCAATGTTTGCAACAGAGAGGTTGCTTGGCTCCAGGTGGTCAGGATGCTAGTTGAGAGGACATTTCCCCATTTTTCATTTTTCAAATGGCACATCAGTGTTCAGCACCATGTGTCCCTTTCACTCCACCACCTTCAAGATTCCACAGGGCAAACTGGTTGCCTTCATGACTGCAGGGAGCAACCTCTACTTTCAGTAACAATTATGCTCCTCTGACCATTTTTTGTTGAAATCTCTCATTTACTCATTGCCCCCTGCCATTCTATTTGTCATTGTGAAGCCAATTTTTTAATTATCATTTTAGTGGCATTTTAATAAGAGAGAAACACAAATGATTTCTCTCCTATCTTTAAACAAGAAATTGTTGTTTTATAGAATTTGACAAAATAATGTGACATCATTATTCCCTGATGCATATTGGGTACTGGAAAGAGCCAATAATTTTCTTCTGGTTCCAAAAAGGAAGCTTATGAGTCTTCATGATTTAGGAATACAAAATGCCTATTAAAACATTATTGTTAGCCCAGCCGACGTGGCTCAGTGGTTGTGCATCCACCTATGAATCAGAAGGTCAAGGTTCAATTCCCGTTCAGGGCATGTGCCTGGGTTTCAGGCTTAATTCCCAGTAGGAGGACATGCAGGAGGCAGCCAATTAATAATTCTAACTCATCATTGATGTTCCTGTTTCTCTCTCCCTCTCCCTTCCTCTTTGAAATCAATAAAAAATATACTTAAAAAACAAAACATTATTACCAAAGAAATAAACTATTCAACTAAGAAGCAGAATTATAGACTCAGGTTTACAATTACTTTCACAGGAAACAGCAGCCACTTCTGAAATTAAGATGTCTAAAAAGATTCATCTTATACAACAATAGCACAGATATATATTAACATAAAGCAGAAATTCCTGGAAAAATTATTGATATTCATGTGAAATTTCAGTTTATGCTTTATCATATAATTATTAAACCACTTCTTATCATTTATGAACTAGTTTTAAAATTCAGGATGCTATTCCTCTTAACTGATGTAGGTCAGGGAGGGAGCACCATGTTTTTATCTTTTTGAGATTTATTTTCTCTTAGTTGTTAATTCAGATACATTTTTAAGCTTACATTTTATTGTTATACCATTGTTTCATATTCCTCTGTGGATGACCTGTTTAGTCCATCTCACTTTCGTACAAATTAAAACGTTTTGATAAAAAATTGCAGTATGTTTAGTACAAAATTGCTTTACAATGGCTTTGATCATGACAGGCTTGCATTTTTCAAAACTACTATGTCTTTCTAATCCACCATGCTTCATTTTCTTATAGTTTTGTCTATTGCTTCCATTCTATTTGTTCTAATCTTTACTCAGGACCACTTATTTTAATTATGTTGGTTCTTCACAGCCTATCTTTCCTTCATATATAAAATGTTACAGCATATCAAAACCTTGATGGCCATTTTATCATGTTATCGCTTCTCCCTAGGATGTCTGCAGAAGAAGAGAACATAGAAAACAAACGTATCAATGACATTGCACTCATATACTTCAAAAAATATAAGGTGGAGATTTCAGACGCAATAAAAACAACATTTCCTTTCCTTGAACTTCTCCGTGACCATCAATTCATCACCAATGAAATGTATGAAGTAAGTGAGGTTTATTATGTCATAATCTGATAAAACAACCCCAAACCAAGTTATACTTTGATATCCTGGAATTAAACATCAGAGCATAACTGGGCAACTGAGGAGTCTCCTATGAGTGAAGACCTTCCCAAGTACTGCTACTAAGTGTTCCTATAAGGTCAAAAGGGAGAAGAGAAGCAGTCATTACTGGAGATAGTCCTGATTCTAACTGAAGTAACGGGCTCCATGGTGCCCTCTAGAGCTGGGCGAAAAGCACTGGAGATAGGCTGGATCTGAAGTGGGTGTACAATGCATTCTAGAAATTATATATACAGTATAATATAAACTAGGAATTAAACATAATATTAATGAATGGCTGAATAAGTTGAATGACTTCATTTAATAAAATAATAATTGACATAACATTTCATTTCAGTGAACATCAATTTAAATGCTTAATACAGAGAAAATTAAGATCCACAGAGAATTAATGTGGGACAAATTTGAAAGTAGATGCTTGCTATTCTTTCAACAACAGTTTTCAGTTTCCTTTCTGTTTTTTTCCCTTTTCTTTTGGTATTTCTGGAGTCTTAGAATTTAGGTTAATTTTAGTGAAAGACATAGGTGGAGATACAGAGATGCAAGTCTTCACTTTCCCTATGCATAGGCTTTCTCTATGGCAAAGTTCACAGGAGCTTCCAAGCCAAGTCAGTCCCGGGGAAGGGACAAGGGTTGTCCAGTCAATAGAATAGCACCTCATCACCCACTAAGTCTATTCCTAAAACATTTAGCCAGGCCCTGAAAGGGCTACCTATTACTTCACTTGAAACTATTTTTGTTCTTCCTAATGGCTCCTTAGTTCATCTCATGTAAACAAGGGTGAGGAGCTCAGATTCACAAATGGGTGCTTTCTAGGAGGAAGGATTTAGTTGTTCCACTTAGTAGCCAGACAAATATAGAGAAATTCTAAACCTGTATGTGAGAAGATACCTATGTTGGAAAATTATTATGCATTAACAATAAAATCACATTCTAGGACTCTTCTGTAACTTGGAAGTCTGTATTTATGTTTCCTCCATTCACTATTTTTAAGAATTCTCAAGAATCTTTTAGAAAACGGTTTTCTGTACATGAAGTCATATATGATGTTCTCAGTGAACTGGAGAAGAAATTTGACATGTCTCTTCTGGGAGCACTGTTCAGCAAGACCATCATGAAGAATTACCCCAATTTATTTCGAATTTATAAAATATTCTACAAAGGTAATTAGGTTTATTACCTATCTTTTTATGTCCAGGGTCAATTTATTCCCACAGGTATGTATTGAGTGTCTACCATGTGTCACACAAGGTGCTTGGCAGTGTGGATGTAGCAGTTAAGAAAAGACATATAATGAGCCTCTCAAAGTTTATAATATAATGGCTAGAATACAAACACCCAGCTGATAATCTGCTTAACTAGGCATTTAGAGTCACAGGATGACCAGAGCCATAGGGACATCAGATTTACTTAGAAGAACACATGACGAGAAACACAACATCCCCAAAGGGAAGCATTAGTTGCTCCTCTTCTATGGGACCATTTGCAAAGTTCCACACAGCAGTCCACAAAGTTGAATACAACCTGCCTCAAGTGATGGCTTAGATATGGGTTCTGGATCCACCCTGATTTAGCTACAGCATGCACAGGGGTGTCAATATCTCATGGAACAACTCTGTGGACATAACTTTTAGAGATGGCTCAAGGAACAGTTGAGTTACAACAGTCACCACGTTGAAGGAAGACAAAAATGGATTATAGTTAACATCTAGTCCCTCCCAGGCCACATGAAATTTACCTACCTGCAGTCACTGGTCATTTTTAACTCTAAGCTCAGTGTTGGCCTGTTAACACAGAAGAAAGGCCACCTACATCAGGTTTCCAGAGTAGTGAGCAAGGTCAAATTTGCTCTTTAGGAAGTAGAAATGGTCTTATTAACTGATTCTCTACAAGAGGTGTGATCAACAATCAAATAATCAAAAAACCAATTGCTCTGCCAGAGATGGTTTTTTTAAAAAAATATATTTTATTGATTTTTTACAGAGAGGAAGGGAGAGAGATAGAGAGTTAGAAACATCGATGCGAGAGAAACATCGATCAGCTGCCTCCTGCACATCTCCCACTGGGGATGTGCCCGCAACCCAGGTACATGCCCTTGACCGGAATTGAACCCGGGACCCTTGAGTCCGCAGGCCGACGCTCTATCCACTGAGCCAAACCGGTTTTGGCCAGAGATGGTTTTTGATACTATACAATATTACTGATTTGATTCTCTACTTTTTCCCTGAGTAGGCATGATTTCATGTTTTTTATTGGTTCTCAGTAAAGATGTCCTCCAATAATTTTTGTTTGACTTGCCTAGAAAAATTTTTTATTCTACATACTTTTGGTCTCAAAAAGATCTCCAAGTAATGCTGGAGAGTTGAAAAGAAAAAAATGATATGAACTGAGGAATATAGTGCCATGGGAGCAAGCATAGAGTGTTAAGGAGTCCATGTGTCTGCAGAACAAGGACAAATTAAATTAATCTCAGAGTGAGAAGCAGATTGTGGGAGTTTATTCAAATGGGATAAGTATAAAAGAAGATTTTGGAAATCCTGGCTTCAAAAATTAAGTAATTTGATGTTATTTACCACACAGTAAAGAGAGAGTACAGGTTTATATGGTTAATAAGTACAGGATTATTGCCCCAGGAGGTACCCCTGCCATCAGCCCTTAGGCATATTGTCTAACCGCTTCCCTCCATTTCTTGCCCGGGTGCCTCCAGAGACTTGCACCAAGGATTACTGCTGTATTACCTTCCTCCATATGTTTGCTGAGCTACCTACATGCAGGGGCCCAAGGCTGGTGCTGTGTTCTCCCTTTTTTGGTAGCCTTCCAAAATCC
Organism: Myotis brandtii; assembly: GCF_000412655.1. Taxonomy (NCBI): domain Eukaryota; kingdom Metazoa; phylum Chordata; class Mammalia; order Chiroptera; family Vespertilionidae; genus Myotis; species Myotis brandtii. The sequence continues at coordinate 205,779 of NW_005370872.1, read as the reverse complement.
CTGCTCCAGGTATCTTGGGATGTCTGCCTGTGCCATAATATTCAAACCCTGCTTTCATCTTCAAAGAGTTCCCTTCCTTTGTCCTGGGATCTGGGTGCCCCTGGGAAATCTTTCTAATTGGCCCCATGTTTCTCTGATTTGTCTCTTTGGGAAGCACTTATCCTCCATGACTCAGTTAAACCAAAACCTTCTCTTGTCCAGCCACATTTTTAAAGATTTGGAATTTTATCATCTTTTACACACATAAACCTCTTTGTTTTCCTCATAAGGAAATCCCTCTCTTTTTCTTTACAGTTAAAACAGTTCAGTAAACACATTTCAAAATAAATAGTACATTATTTATTTTGATATATGCTTTCCTGGCCAGCTGAAATTTTTTACATGAGTAACAAGCTCATGATGCTGCCACAATTCTTTTATCTTGAAATTCAAGTGGCTCCTTTCTGTGTGGGAAGCATAAGAGCTACTTAACAAAATCATTCACTTTCAGACCCAGGAATGAAGAGGAACCATTACCAACAGGATTGGGACCCACTGAATAATGAGTGACCCAAGGGTTGGAAATTCCTAAGCGTGTAATTTCAGATGACACTTGTTCCATAAAGATCTCTAATTATCTTCTTTTCTTGCCCTCTCTTCAGCCATACCAGACATAGAATTCCTCCTAGAAAGTGATGGAGAAGAAAATGAGGAGAGGCCTAATGATCAACTAAGCCTGGAACAAGGTGATTGCAAACAGATAGAAACTGATTCTCTTCTGCTGAGAGGAAAGGAGAATGGGAAGTGGGGCTGAGTCTTGAGTGGAGTTTGGGAATCAGGGAAGACCTGTTCAAGAGCATAGAAAAGGCAGTGAGGGCTGTTTGTATGAGAGTCTGACCAGGGGCTGATCCTGGAGGAGGAGCTCTGACAAGAGATTCTGGGACCAATAACCAAGACAGAGAAATGGGAACCCATGTGTCAGAAAATCAGATTAAAAGATGATGCTGACCTGGAGGTAACTGATTTAGAGAGACCCTGCAGGAGAAGATGAGTGTGGAGCTGTGAAGGGCTAAGAACTATGGTCACAAGGTCAACATCAGAACAGATATTCTGGATGATGGTAGAAGAAGGGACTGATTTAAATGTGGGAGATGCTGTTCAAGAGCAGAAATAGTCAAGGAGATGGGCAGTCATATAGGGAGGGAAGAGAGGAAGTGGTAAGATGTGCAGGAGGGGATGTGGGTATTTTGAGAGACAAAAGGAGGGGAAATGGAAGATATGAAAAAGGGTTAAAGGACACAATAACAACAACCATAATACTAAGAACTCACTTATAGACCATTTACCTGGCAGTTGTGGGCTTAGTGCTCACAGCTGCCCTTGGGGAGAAGTATCAACCTCTGTTCATTTGTAGAAAAGGAGACTGAAATCTCAGAGGCCCTGTATGTAGTGGGCCTGGAGTCAAAGAAGTAAGATGAATCAAGGCTTCCTGAACCTAGAACTTGTGTGCTTAACCCTATACACATCCAGATAAGCTCATGGAAAAGACAGAATTATTAGTCAAAAGAAAGGAAACATGTGCAGAGAGAAAGATACAGAAAGAAGAATATCAGGAGCTAGAGGAAACATAGGAGAAGTACATTGAATCTCATAAAAAGGCCAACAAGACAGAGAAACAGACATGTATATGGAAGGTGTGGTGTGAAGGAGGCTTGGACAAGGAGACATGATTTTGTAGGAAGTCAGATAAGTCTACCAATCAGGGGTATACCTGGCAACAGAAACAGATTCCGTATGGCCGTGGGTGACAACAAAAGCCATTGCTGGTTACTGAGTGGCTTGTGGATGATCTCAGTGAGATGGCCTGGCTGAGGACAGAGGGCAGCTGATGGCAAGAGTTGGGTGGGATCCTCCAGGTCCAGATGGGCTCTGTATTGATACCTGGGGGAAGGGATCTTGAACTCCTACTTTATAAAAGTTAAATGAGATTAGGGGAGAATGGCATAGCCCATACTTCAATTAATGAAATAAACTTTTCATTTCTTCCCCCAGGAACTGGTGGTAGTTCATATCAAAGACTGATGTGGTTAGGCCCAGATGCCTGGAATTACAATGGTCTGTTCCTGTTGACTGTTCTGTGACCCTTTGTTGTTTTTGTCTCATCTGTTTTGGGGGGGGGGGGGGGGGGCAGGGGGGGTGCTTCTTTTTAGTACTAATTGCCCAGAATAGTTAGTCTTTGCATTGACAATATCTCCAAGGATTTAGATAACAGAGTCTTCATTTTTCTGGTTGCCTGGGAGGGTCGCTCCTTCCATACTCCTGAAATGCACTGGCTTCCAGCTTCTGATAGCCTAGGCCTGGACGTAATGCCCATGCACCTGGCTTCACAGTTTTCTGTCTCTGTCTTGCTTGAATCTGGCTGCAGCCTTGCTTTGACATTATGTCCAGTGGTGGCCAACACTGCCATGAGGGTGGTTGGGTAGTGGTGATGAGTGTGTTCCCCCTAGGCCAGGATCTTTCACCTGTTGGGTCCCTCACACAGGACCATGGGTGCCATGTGCCCCCTGAGCAAACCCTCTCCCATCATCTCTAGGACAGCAGGCCTGAAGCTGCTCTAAAAACACCATAGAAGTCATTATCATGTAGCTGGCACTGGGATGTGTTATTTAAGAAAGGATGTTCTAAATTAGTAATATGTTTTTATAAAAGAAAAAAAAACCTTCAGAATGTTTTGAAAGCACCACTATAGTTTTAGCTATTAACATTTAGGGAAAAAAAGTTAATATTTAAGAATATAAAATATCTAACATGCATCAATCCATATTCTTAGCAGTTCACCTACAAGGGTAGCTGGTGGGTATGGGGAGGTGTCAAAGGAAGGAATAATGATGAATAATGAGCAGAGAAGGGATTCAGTGTGTGTGTGCACAAGTATTAGGTGTGGGGGGAGGAGAAAATGATGTTATAACTCTAATGATGCACAACAAACCACCAATAAATGTGTTAAGTGTCTGTTTCAGCTGGGACAGTTGACTGTGACCAGCACAGGTAAGGGAAAAGCTATGCCTCAGGCCCCTTCTCCAAGAGGAGGCTCCAAGGAACTGTAGATGTGGCACAAAACATGCACCAGGGCCCAGGTTCTATGCTAATTGTGGGAATGACTATTGAAATCATCTTTACATAAATTATTTTGCTTAGAAAAATAGCACTAAATGAAAAAAAATCTAAGTTGCTCTGAAAAAATATTTACCTTTTCATGCTCTAGTGAGGTTGATGGAAACAGAGTAGGGTGGGTTGATGGAAACAGAGTAGGGTGGGTTGATGGAAACAGAGTAGGGTGGGTTGATGGAATAAAAAATGGGCAGGGGAGTTTCACCGTGGAAAAGGAGGTATGCTGGTCCTGGGTGGTTTACTCAGGGATTCATTCCTTATGGGTTCCTGCTCTGCTCTGCCCTCTATCTCTGGCCACAGACTCTTCAGACTTGTTTGTCATCTCCCTTGCTACTGCTTCCTGCTGAGCTCCTAACCTGGGTGGTACCAGCAAGAGAGAGGAGGGGCGGGGGGAGCAAGAGAGAAGCATGGCATTTCCCCATCACAGTCTTGGGCAGTAATTCTGGCACTGTCCACATCTCCCATGACTCTACCTCCCACCAACCAGTCCAGCCATGGTTCAGCTTCCACCTATCCAGTGACCTTAATACATGAGCTCACCCTAGATCCCTCCCATAGCTTCCTGTTGACTATTCTTTGGGTTGCCAAATTCCTGCATTTGGAATTGTCAGCTCTACCATCAGCTGTATAACTAATCCCCTGGATTAAATTCCCTCTGATCCAAAAGCTTAGAGAGCTTTGTATTTTCCTGTCTAGATACAGCCCCACCTGAACGTGGACCCTTAGAGCACCGCCATGACACACAAGAGATAAATGCAACTGAAACAGATACAACCAGTGACAATGAGGATGCACTAAAAAGCCAACAAGCAAATGAACAATGTGCCCAAGAGTCAAAGACAGCAGGTAAGACTGATTGGCTGGGTTTGATGAGTGTGGAGGGGAACTGGCAGGGGGAGGGATTTGGTATTGTGGGTTAAGGCACAGGGAAGATTGTGGTGATGATTGAATGCTAGAAAGACAAATGTAAAGAAAGACAAAATAGATGTAGAAAAGGCATTCACAGTTCACAGGAATAATTAAGAAACAGAAATAGAAAAGAAGAAAATAGAAAACTTAACAGAGAATGGATAAACTGAAAAAATCCAGGAGGTCCACATGCAAGGGGGATCTCACTCTCAAGAACTTCTTGTGTCCTGGGCACCTACAGTACTTCACCCTAGACCAGGGGTGCTCAAACTACGGCCTGCGGGCCACATGCAAATACATATATTGTATTTGTTCCCGTTTTGTTTTTTTACTTCAAAAGGAGATATGTGCAGTGTGCATAGGAATTTGTTCATATTTTTTTTAAACTATAGTCCGGCCCTCCAAAGGTCTGAGGGACAGTGAACTGGCCCCCTGTTTAAAAAGTTTGAGGACCCCTGCCCTAGACCCTAATGGGTCTAGGGTGAAGTACTGTAGAAAAGAAGTAGGAAGAGAGAAAAATGCAGGGGGCAATAATAGCAATAAATAGAAAAAAATAGGGGGAGATGCAAAGAGAGCTATGTCGAGAAGGAGTAAAGGACAATGAATGAAGACCTGGCAGAGAGTGAACCAGGTAGAGAGAGAGGGCCAAGCATTGTCTGATTTGAGAATCACCACAAAGAAGGCACAAAGGGATATTCCTAACACCATTAAGAAGGAAATGTGTCCATAAAATAAAAATGGCCCTGGAACCCACTCAGATAAAAACAGTCCTCTCCCCTGGATAGTAAAACATGTACAATTAAGAGAGGCACAAATTGCCCGGCATTGTAGCTCAGTGTCCACCCAGGAACCAAGAGGTCTCTGGTTCCATTCCAAGTCAGGACACATGCCCAGGTTGATGGTTGGATCCCCAATAGGGGTGTGTGCAGGAGGCAACTGATCAATTATGTTACTCTTGCATCGATGCTTCTACTTCTCTATCCCTTTCCTTTCCCCTCTCTCTCTAAAAATCAATAAAAACATTTTAAAAAAGAGAGAGACACAAAGAAAGGACACAGTTGAGGAGCAGGAAAGACAGCAGTGGGGGAGACTTCCTCTGCAGTGGAATTAGAGGGAGAAGGGCTTGTTGGTTGTCGTGAGGGTGCTCACTCCCTTAGGGAAGGCAAATGAAATTCTTCATTTATTACAATTTTGTCCAGGAGCAGAGCTACTCCACCATGGAAACAAAACCAGTTCCTGCTCTATAAACACAGTGCATATAAAGGAGGAAAAGCCATGTTTAAATTCAGGAGTTAAATGTGAAGCCCAAGCAAGGACTGACTGTAACCAGGCGTCTGACGTAATAGGTAAGGCTGACTGAAAGAATGTGTGATGTAAAACCCAGTACCAGGCAAGGGTCTGGGACATGTCATCAGGGCCCATGGAAACAGTCCTGGCGACCTTGGTTAGAGGTAGAAAGGGGAAGGAACAAGTGCCTTATAGTTTGAGATCAACAGAAAAATGTCCCTAGTAATTGGAAAAAATATCCAAAACAGAAATGGGAACTTTAAATATTGATATCAGAGAGTATATTTCTATATTCAAAGAGAGGAAGGTATTGCAGTAAGGGTTAAAGAAAAGGGAATATTTCAGAAAGACAAGATATTCATGAAAGGATATGAAAAAAACACACACCCAAATGAAGACAAGGAAAGGCATAAAGAGATACCTTTGTCAGAAACAGGCATATTTAGCAAAAATGAATTGAACCAAGAGACTTTGCTTGGGGAGATGTGCAATTGATGCAGTGTGCAAACCAATAAATTAAATGTAAAATGATAATAAATAAATAAAAATATTAAAAATATATAATTTGATGCCATTTCTAAAGTTTGGCTTTAGTATGTATACTTCTCTCTGAAATATCTTTCTAGCTTAGTAAATATTTAGATATGTTTGAAATGATGCAAAGAAAGAAAGAAAGAGGTAGACTGAGGGTGGAGATAATAGATAGAAAAAGAATGGAGATAAGAGGTAAAGTGAAGATCTGAGTTGAGGAAGAATGTGGATGGGGATAGCAGATTGAGCAAGTGGGGAGGGGTTAAAAAAGTGCTGCAGGATGGGCAAAGCAGCCCTCTGTGCATGAACTTCACCACCTTCTGGGTAGGACCTGGAGCAACCTGCAGGACACGCACATCAGGCACAGACCAGAGGGACCTGACTTAACTTGGCTTCTAGGTCTTCCTAGTATTCTCATGAAGAGTTTCCAACCAGGGGCTATGTGTCCCCACCCCCAAGACACTAGGGTGTTTTCTTTTTCTTCTAATATTTGCAGTGATCGACAGTCAGGACTTTGCAGAATTTACTGATGGAGATGGACTCCCTGAAGCTTCCTCCACAGCACTGAAAAGGGAGCCAGGTAAGGAGGTCGGAGCTCAAGGCTTGGGGTGTAGGAACCTCAACTAAGAGGCACTGTTTCCTGAGGTATCAATTCTGAGTTCATCCTATACCACGGGCCCAGTTTATCCTGGACTCCCATTCTCTGTGTTTATTTTACCTGACATTTTAGGATGTGCAAGGTAATAAATCATTATATTTATATTTTTAAAATATGTGCCCTATTAATCCATAGGTCCTATAAATCAACCAATGCACCCATCTATTGATTATATACTAGTAATAGGCTAGCGAAGTAGTGAAATTATTTTAAAACTAATTCTGTGACTAATAAGTGTTGGGTTTACACAGTAATTTCTACAGAGAAAGAAAGCTAAATATTTCTTTATTGGAAGGTCATATTGTCATCTAATCATAAAGTTTGAATAGTGTTGAGGGTCAATTCTTCCAGCTCTCCTGTGTTAGCAAAAATGGATAAGGTGTTTTGAAACCCAAAATGTGGTTTTTTTAGAGAGTTGTCCAGCAAGTCATGACATATAGAATGACTTTACAAAGGATCTTTGCAAATAGTGTCTTACCTTTTCCTTTACAACAGGCCTTAGGAGTGAGAAAGATGGCCATTATTACTCTTATTTCTAGATGAAAAAACAAAATCTTCCACAGAATCTCATGGAGATAAAGGGAAAGACAAGACTAGCTTCCTGGATTTCGTGTTATAACCTTTGTAAATCTGGAACTCAAAACAGTTATCAAAATGTTGTTTCCTCAGTCCTGTGTATGGCATGAGTGGTCATCAGATCTGCAGCACTTTAATGTACAAAGTGGTGATTGCTTTTTTTAAAATTATTGGTTAAGGTATTACAAATGTGTCCT
>NW_005370872.1:194571-195074 GCF_000412655.1 Myotis brandtii | reverse complement strand
TGAGCCTGGCTAGAGGTTCATCAATCTTGTTTATCCTTTCAAAGAAGCAGCTCTTGGTTTTGTTGATCTTTTGTATTGTTTTTTTGGTCTCTATGTTGTTTATCTCCGCTCTGATCTTTGTTATTTCCTTCCTTCTGCTTACACTGGGCTTTTCTTGTTGCTCTCCTTCTAACTCTTCGAGTTGTAGAGTTAGGTCATTTATTCTCATTGTTTCTTGTTTTTTGCAGTAGGCTTGTAGAGCTATGAACATCCCTCTCAAGACTGCTTTCGCTGTGTCGCATAGGTTTTGGATTTTTGTGTTTTCATTGTCGTTTATTGTCATGATGTTTTTTATTTCTTCTTTGATCTCTCTGGTAACTCAGTCGTTGTTTAATAGCATACTAATTAGTCTCCATGTGTTTGATTTTTTTGGATTGTTTTTGTTGTAGTTGATTTCCAGTTTTATGCCTTTGTGGTCTGAGAAGATGCTTGATATGATTTCAATTTTCTTGAATTTGAAGAGA
>NW_005370872.1:185762-192185 GCF_000412655.1 Myotis brandtii | reverse complement strand
TCCTCTCTATCAGTAGGGTTTATTTTCTCTATTGTACTTGAAACTGGTTTGAGAAAGTCCACTGCCCAGAGCTGGTTCTTTAATCGTTACTCCCCGCTCTGTTTCCCAGGCTCCCCAAAAAGAACTTTCTCCTACAGGCTCTGCGAATGACCCCCACTGGGAAATCCCATGCACTGGGTTTAATAATCAAACGCACAGGTCTAAGGGGAACTGTAACAACAAGAGCCTGATACGTTGTGCAAATTCGCAAGCCTCCACCTTCCAGGTCTGCGCACAGTCTCCGCACACCCACTCGCCCCTGGCACCAAGCAGCCGGCAGAATGGCAAAATCCGAGGCTACTTTTTTGCATTCAGTCCAGCTATGGGCTTATTTTTAGCGTTCCCTTCTGCCAGCAGCCCTGTGGAACCCCTTCCCCACTCGCGGGTCACGCTGGTCCCAACGGCCGCAGACTCTGTGGGGCGCAGATTTTGCCCCACGCGCTGTCCTCTCTCCAACCTGAATTGCAAACCGCACCTTTAGGGGAAGTCTAACCTTTCCCTGAGAAGAAGCAGTGCTCATCTGAGTTCACACAGTCGCGCTGCTTGAGATCCCTTTTTTCCAGGTTAGTAGCTGATCTCTGGATGCCGGTAACAGCCACTCAAGATGTCTCGGTCTCCGCGGCTGAGCCGGTGCACTGAGAGAGATTTCAGCTGCAGTCTCCAACCGTCCTTTTTTTCCGGGAGTTCTCTGTCTTTTCCCAGCTGCAGACTGTCTCTCAGCTGAATATCCTCTGCCTATTTGGGCTGTATGTTACCCGTTTCAGCTGCTCACCCTTATCTGCTCCAGGACAAGGCACAGGACACGGACATCTATACCTCCGCCATTTTCTATCTCGCCTCATGATTGCTTTTCCCTTCCTACTTTCCCAAAGGCAATAGAAACATGTCTTTTGAGGTAAACCACCTAGAAAAAGAGCAAAACACAAATAAAGATGTATCTAGTCTTGATGTTACAAGACAATATTGTATATAATAGTTTTATGCTAATAGTTCTCAATATCTATCAATGTCAAACGTAAGTTTCCTTCAGTTACTATAGAGTGCACATTGTGACTTGTGGCTTAGTGTAGGCAAAGTGCTCTGAAAAGTGGTTCCAAAACAGGGCTATGAATCAGACACCAGAGATTATTTCAAAGAGCAGCAGGGAGTATAAGAGGCTCCCTACCAACAAGCCTGTCAACATGAGATTTCCAAGGTTTTCCCACAAAAAAACAGCAGATGAAGGAAGTGTGAAATGGCTATAGAAGGTTAAGAGGTAGAACAGAGAGCAGTGTAGGAAGGTAAAGTTCAACGGAGCACAGGGGCTCTTTGCAATTGTCTTGTCTCTTCTATGGGGACATGGAAGAACATCACTAAGCTACAAGGCAGGTGATATGAAGGGACAGACCAGGTGACCTGTGTGCAGGCCATGGTATACATGGGTTTTCAAAGTTTTCAAAGTTGTATTAGGGAATTCCATGTTGCATTGGTTCCCTGGTCATACACTGAGACACCTAACAATCCTACTCCTTAGGACTTGATCCCTTAGAGTCAAACAGAGAGGAGAGACCCAAGAAGACATTTGTTCATAACTATAAACTGTAGTAGATAAGATTGTATTTCTGGACAAATATCGAGAGTCTAAATACAGAGCTCTGTTTTCATGATGAATCTTTTTCGGAGGTTCTCTATAAGCATTGATTCATTACTTCTGCGGTACCATTTTAAGCATTTAGCTATTTCAATCCTATTGGAATATAGGAGGAGGCAAGAGGCATTATAAGTGGTTGTTTGACTGGATGAGCACAATCAATTGAAATATTGAAAAAGAAGCAAGAATGCACTAGTAAATAACAATCATTTTTACTACACACTATCATTTATTAATACCAAAGAGTTTATATCTTATAAAGCAGAGTGAGCACAATATTTCACTGTACAATAGTATCATTAATATGAAACTTAGAACATCTTAAAAGTATAATTTGTGCTAACATTAATTACTTCTGGAAAAAATGGTCTAAACCAACTACTTTAAAACTTAAATGATACTTAAACGCTTGACTTACATTTTGATTTGTCAAAAGGCTTTTGTGAATAAAAGTTCATTTCTTTTTTTTAAAGTTCATTTCTTTACCCAAAAACTTTAACAGAGAGATAGGGTTAATAGGTAATCCCAGCATTCACAGTGGGAAAACTGGAGATGATAATGTTTGAAGGTCATTTAAAAATTCACATGGAAAGTAAATGGGAGCACCAGGCAGGAGCCCAGCATTATGGTGCTCAGGGGAGCACCAGAACTGGGTTCAAGTGAGAGAAAGAGGAATATGACCATCTCAACATTGACATTATCACAAACCCTATCAGCTGTGTGAGTTGTATAGACTCTGTAAGACCACTGCAAACAAAAACAGGTCTCTCCCTTTTACTTTATAGAGTCCATGGATTTCAGAAAATCACCTACCTCTGGACAAATACTTTGCAAAACAGCTAAGAGCAAGCAAATAAGAACTTTTCATGGTGACAAACAAATAGTGTTTACCAGAAAAGATTCATTCTAATTTTTGATACTTCAGTTATAGTAAAATACAAATTTGTTTTCATATAAGATAGTTCATATTTTAACTTTTGTATTAGGTAGGTTAATGGCTGTGACAAATAACCTAAAGAGGACAATCATTCAAACACAATACAATTTCAATATTTTTATCAAGTAAACTTTCCAAGCAATTTTAGAAAGGGGGAGAGGGTGGGGGAGAGAGGAACTTAATTACACAAAGTCATTCTGGGAAGCATACATGAGAGATCTGCGGTCTTCAATTCCAGATTTCTAAGACCACCTTGGGAAAGAAGCAGAGCTAAAATATAATACAATTACAGACATGAACACAAATCCATAAGCTACATGTAAAAGAAGAAATTGAATGTACTACATAATACAGGGGCCAAATGAAAACAGAGAAACTCTGTCCAGAGTGGATCAGTTGGCTGAGCATCCTCCCATGCACCCAGAGGTCACTGGTTTGATTCCCCATCAGGGCACATGCCAGGGTTGTGGGCTCCATGCCGAGTAGGGGTGTGTGCAGGCGTCAACTGATCCATGATGTTCTTCTTACATTGATGTTTATATATCTCTATTCTCTCTCTCTCAATAAAAATATGTTGTTGATTTTAAGAGAGGAACAGAGAAAGGACAGGGTGAGCAGCTGATGGGGGCGCTTTCTTCTGCAGTGGGATTACAGGGAGAAGGGCTTGTTGATTATTTGAGCATGCTAAATCCCTTAGGAGAGGCAAATGAAATTCTTCACTTATTACAATTCTGTCCAGATGCAGAGCTACTTCACCAGGGAAATCAAATCAACTCCTGCTCTATAAACCCAGTGGATATAAAGGAGGAAAAGTCATGTTTAAATACAGGAGTTGAATGTGAAGCCCAAGCAAGGACTGACTGTAACGAGGCCTCTGACGTAATAGGTAAGGTTGACTGAAAAAATGTGTGATGTGAATCCCCGTACCAAGAGTCTGAGCCATTTCATTGGGGCTCTTGGAGATAGTAATGGTGGCCTTGGTTTAAGGTAGAAGAGGGAGGGAACAAGGGCCTTATGCAGCGAGGTCAACAGAAACACGTCCCCAGTAATTTGAAAAAATATCAAAAACAGAAATGGTAAATTTAAGTGTTGATATCAGAGTGTATGTTTCTATATGCAAAGACAGGAAGGTATTGGGGTAGGGAAATTTTTTATAAAATTAAGATATTTATGAAAGGAGATGAGAAAAACACACACGAAGAGAAGGAGAGGTATAAAGAGACACTTTGGCCAGAAATCAGCATAATTGCCTAAAATGAGCTGCACCAAGAGACTTCATTTGGGGTGATGGGTGATTCATGGAGTGTACAAATTATGTCTTATTCAGTTGTACACTTGAATCCTATAAGGTTCTGTGAACCAATGTTATCCCAATAAATTGAATTAAATATAAAATAATAAATTCATTAAATATTAACAATATAGAATTCGATGCCATTTTGAAGAGATAGGCTTTATGTAGGTATACTTCCCTTTGATCCCTCTATCTAGCTTAATAAATATTTAGATATGTTTGGAATGAATCAAAGAAAGAAAGAGATAGAATGAGGGTGGAGATATCAGAGAGTAGAGGTAAGAGACAGAGTGAAGATGGGAGTTGAAATAGAATGGGCATGGGGATAGCAGGTATAGTGAGGGTGGGCATAGAAGTGTGCTTCAGGTTGAGCAAAGCTGCACTCTGTGCATGAACTTCACAACCTTCCGGGTAGGGCCTGGAACAACCCGAAGCTCACACACATCGGCCACACACCAGAGGGCCCTGACTTAACTTAGCTTCTATGTCTTCCTACTGCTCCCATGAAGGGGTTTCCACTCAATGATCCCCGTGGCCCCATCACAGACACTGCGTGCTTTTTTCTCCTTTGTGCAGTGATCGACAGTCAGGACTTTGCAGAATTAACTGATGGAGATGGACCACCTGAAACTTCCACCACAGCATTGAAAAGGGAGCCAGGTAAGGAGGTGGGAGCTCAAGGCTTGGGGTGCAGGAACCCCAACTAAGAGGCACTGTTTCCTGAGGTATCAATTCTGAGTTCATCCTATACCACGGACCCAGTTTATCCTGGACTCCCATTCTCTATGTTTATTTTACCTAACGTTTTGGGATGTGCAAGGTAATAAATCATTATATTTATATTTTTAAAATATGTGCCCTATTAATCCATAGGTCCTATAAATCAACCAATGCACCCATCTATTGATTATATACTAGTAATAGGCTAGCGAAGTAGTGAAATTATTTTAAAACTAATTCTGTGACTAATAAGTGTTGGGTTTACACAGTAATTTCTACAGAGAAGAGAAAGCTAAATATTTCTTTATTGGAAGGTCATATTGTCATCTAATCATAAAGTTTGAATAGTGTTGAGGGTCAATTCTTCCAGCTCTCCTGTGTTAGCAAAAATGGATAAGGTGTTTTGAAACCCAAAACGTGGTTTTTTTAGAGAGTTGTCCAGCAAGTCATGACATATAGAATGACTTTACAAAGGATCTTTGCAAATAGTGTCTTACCTTTTCCTTTACAACCAACCTGAGGAGTGAAAACATGGCCATTATTACTCTTGTTTCTGGATGAGAAAACAAAATCAAATAAATATTTCAAATCTTCCACAAGGTCACATCGAGATAAAGGGAAAGACAAGACTAGCTTCCTGGATTTCGTGCTATTTCCTTTGTAAATCTGGAACTCAAAATAGTTATCAACATGTTGTTTCCTCAGTCCTGTGTATGGCATGAGTTGTCATCAGATCTGCAGCACTTTAATGTACAAAGTGGTGATTGCTTTTCCCTTCCTACTTTCCCAGAGGTATTAGAAACATGTCTTTTGAGGTAAACCCACTAGAAAAAGAGCAAAACACAAATAAAGATGTACCTAGTCTTGATGTTACAACAAGACAACATTGTACATAATACTTTAATTCTAATAGTTCTCAGTATCTATCAATGTAAAACACAAGTTTCCTTCAGTTACTAGAGAGTGCACATTGTGACTTGTGGTTCAGTGGAGGCAAAATGCTCTGAAAAGTGCTCCCAAAATAGGGGTATGGCTCAGACACCAGGGATTATTTTAAGGGGCACCAGGGAGTAGAAGAGGCTCCCTACCAACAAGGTTCTCAACATGAGATTTCCAAGGTCTCCCCACAAAGAAACAGCAGATCAAGGAAGTGTGAAATGGCAATAGAAGGATTAGAGGTAGAAAAGAGAGAAGTGTCGAAAGGTAAGGTTCAAACAGAGCACTTGTGCTCTTTGCCATTGACTTGTCTCTGCTGGGGACAGAGAATGTAGCATCACTAACCTACACAGCAGGTGACTTAAAGGGACAGACCAGGTAACCTGTGTGCAGGCCATGGCATACATGTGTTTTCAAGATTTTTCAAGTTGTATGAGGCTATTCTGTGCTACATCAATTTCCTAGGCACACACTGATTCATCTAAGAATCCTATTGCTTGTGCAGTGATCAATAAACTAGATTCCTTAGACTCAAATAAAGGAAGAGAGTCCCAAGAAGCCACCTGTTCATGACTCTAAACTGTATCAGATAAGATTGTATTTCTGGACAAATATCCGGAATCTAAATCTGGAGCTCTGTTTTCATGATGAAACTTACTCTGAAGGTCTTTATATTCATTGATTAATTACTTTGGGGATACCATTTTAAGCATTTAGCTTTATCAATTCTAATGCTAAATAAGAGGAGGCAAGGTCATTCTAAATCAGTGGTTCTCAACCTTCTGGCCCTTTAAATACAGCTCCTCATGTTGTGACCAAACCATAAAATTATTTTCATTGCTACTTCATAACTGTAATGTTGCTACT
>NW_005370872.1:182631-183383 GCF_000412655.1 Myotis brandtii | reverse complement strand
AATCTGTGACCCTGACAGGCGGGGGGCACCACAGGAGGCTGTCTGCAGTCCAGGACTCGGATCTGTGACCCTGCCGGGCGGGGGGCACCACGGGAGGCTGTCTGCAGTCTGGGACTCGGATCTGTGACCATGCTGGGCAGGGGGGCAGTGCTTGAGGTTGTCTGTGGTCCCGGGACCCAGATCCGTGACCTGGTGGGCAGGGGGGTAGCACGGGAGGCTGTCCGCAGTCCAGGACCCAAATCTGTGACCCTGCCGGGCGGGGGTCAGCGCTTGAGGCTGTGCACAGTCCCAGGACTTGGATCCGTGACCCTTCATGGAGGGGAGGCAGCCATCAGCGCCCAGGAGTTGCTGCGCAAGATCCGCCTCCTGGCCCAGAAGGTGAAGGATCGCAGGGACAGCCACTGCGGCGGGCCAGACTGACATCCTCCTGGCCGCACCACGGGGGTTTGCGGATCTGCAAAGCCAGAGGCCTCTGGTGTGCACATCCCTCCCTGGCATGCAAACATCCCCCAGCACACCGTCACCCTCCCACGCCTACAACAGTTGAAAATCAAGGCGTGCACAAGTTCCCCCTGCCTCTCCACCGCACTTCCATCAACCCGGCATGCCTAACACCCCCACAGGATGTGCACACATCCCCTCTGATGCGCTCACGTCCTTTGGAGAGTGTCTGGGTGTTCTGGGTGCTGAGAGTGGGCGCCTGTGAGATGACAGTGAGAGGGCGGAGTGGTGATGCCCTGTTCCCACGGAGG
>NW_005370872.1:164312-182196 GCF_000412655.1 Myotis brandtii | reverse complement strand
AGGTTCCCTGTCTGGGGGTTCCAAATCTGCTGTTGGTTTCTTTCACCACTGACTAGAGATATACAGGGTGTCCCCCCAAAATGTATACACACTTTGAATACCTACTAATTTCAATGGTTTTAAGGATAAGAAAGAAACAACAATGAAGCTGTTATCTGTTAAAAGTGTGGGCACAAACAGGTAGTTGGACATTCCCTGAGGGGTCTCAGATTGGAGAGGGTGAAGGCCAGACTGAGGGGACCCTTTCCTCCCCCCCCTACCCCAGTGCAAGAATTTCATGCACCGGGCTACTAGTATTCTATAAAGCAGAGTGAGCACAATATTTCACTAACTGTTGACAATAGTGTCATTAATAGAAAGAAACCTTTGAATGTCTTCCAAGTATATTTTGTGCTAATATTAATTATTAATGGAAAAAATGGTTTAGACCAACTACTTTCAAACTCAAATGATACTTAAACGATTGACTTACATTTTAATTTTTCACATGCTTTTGTGAATTACATTCCACTCCTTTCACAAAACCTTAACAGGGAGATAGGGTAAGTAGGTTAACCCATCATTGAAGTGTAGGAGATGATAATGTTTGAGTCATTTACAAATTCCCATGGAAAGTGTATGGGAGCACCAGGCAAGAGCCCAGCATTATGGTGCTCAGGGGAGCACCAGCCCTGGGTTCAAGTGAGAGAAAAAGAAATACGATCATCTCAACATTGACATTATCACAAACCCTATCTGCTGTGTCAGTTGTCATAGACTCTGTAAGACCACTGCAAACAAAAACAGTTCTCTCCCTTTTACTTTATAGAGTCCGTGGATTTCAGAAAATCACCTACACGTGGACAAATACTTTGCAAAACAGGTAAGAGCAGGCAGAAAAGAACTTTTCATGGGTATAATAGAACAATATTTTCTACAAAAGATTCATTCTAATTTTTGCTTCTTCGTTTATAGTAAAATACAAATTTTTAAATATAAGATAGTTCATATTTTAACTTTTGTATTAGTTAGGCTAATGGTTGTGACAAATGAACCTAAAGAGGACAATCATTCAAACACAATACAATTTCAATATTTTTATCAAGT
The DNA here is from genome assembly GCF_000412655.1 of Myotis brandtii. Lineage (NCBI taxonomy): Eukaryota > Metazoa > Chordata > Mammalia > Chiroptera > Vespertilionidae > Myotis > Myotis brandtii. The sequence goes on along the minus strand of NW_005370872.1, from coordinate 181,110 downwards.
AAACATTCCAAGCACTTTTACAAAAGGGGGGATGGGGGGAGATAGGAACTTTATTTCACAAAGTCATTCTGGGAAGCATACATGAGAGATCTGCGGTCTTCAATTCCAGATTTCTAAGACCACCTTGGGAAAGAAGCAGAGCTAAAATATAATACAATTACAGACATGAACACAAATCCATAAGCTACATGTAAAAGAAAAAATTGAATGAGCTTCATAATACAAGGGCCAAAGGAAAACAGAGAAACTCTGTCCAGAGTGGCTCAGTTGGCTGAGCATCCTCACATGCACTCAGAGGTTGCTGGTTTGATTTCCCATCAGGGCACATGCCAGGGTTGTGGGCTCCATGCCGAGTAGGGGTGTGTGCAGGAGGCAGCTGATCCATGATGTTCCTCTCTCATTAATGTGTATATATCTCCATTTCTCTCTCTCGCTCTCTCTCTCTCTCTCTCTCTCTATCTCTCTCTCAATCAATGAAAATATGTTGTTGATTTTAAGAGAGGAACAGAGAAAGGACAGGGTTGAGCAACAGATGGGGGAGCTTTCCCCTGAAGTGGAATTACAGGGAGAAGGGCTTGTTGATTGTAGTGAGGGTGCTCTCTCCCTTTGTGGGAGACAAATAAAATTCTTCATTTATTATAATTTTGTTCAGGAGCAGAACTACCCAACCATGGAATCCAAATAAATTCCTGTTCTGTACGTCTGGTAGATATAAAGAAGGAAAAGCCATTTTTTAATACAAATGTTGAAAAGGAAACCCAAATATCTGACATAATAGGTAAGACTGACTGAAAGAATGTGTGATATGAATCCCAGATACTGTGTAAGGGTCTGGCACATGTCACCAGGGTCCACCGAGGAGATTCAGGTGACCTTGGACGGAGGCAGGAGAAGAGGGAACCAGCACCTTAGCAGTGATTTTTTAGCAGAAGAGGATTCCTAGGAATTGAAAAAAATGCCAAAAAACTGAAATTGCAGATATAAGAATTGATGTCTGAGAAACTATTTCTAAAATAAGAGAGTAATGTACAGTGGTAGGAGATGAAGAAAAGAGAAAACAAAAGATTTTTTAAAAGAAAAAAATAATCAGAGCCAAGATACTTCTGAGAGGAAATGAGAAAGAAATGCATGAAGAAAAAAAGAGGTATAAAGAGATAACATCCCCAGAAAGACAGGCATAATTAAGGGAAATGGGCTGAGCCAAGAGGAAGGTGAAGTAAAATGAGAATGAAAGAGAGGTGGAATGAGGGTGGGGATTAGAGGTAGACTGAGGATGGAGGTAGGAGATAGACTTCCCTTTGATCCCTCTATCTAGCTTAATAAATATTTAGATATGTTTGGAATGAATCAAAGAAAGAAAGAGATAGAATGAGGGTGGAGATATCAGAGAGTAGAGGTAAGAGACAGAGTGAAGATGGGAGTTGAAATAGAATGGGCATGGGGATAGCAGGTATAGTGAGGGTGGGCATAGAAGTGTGCTTCAGGTTGAGCAAAGCTGCACTCTGTGCATGAACTTCACAACCTTCCGGGTAGGGCCTGGAACAACCCGAAGCTCACACACATCGGCCACACACCAGAGGGCCCTGACTTAACTTAGCTTCTATGTCTTCCTACTGCTCCCATGAAGGGGTTTCCACTCAATGATCCCCGTGGCCCCATCACAGACACTGCGTGCTTTTTTCTCCTTTGTGCAGTGATCGACAGTCAGGACTTTGCAGAATTAACTGATGGAGATGGACCACCTGAAACTTCCACCACAGCATTGAAAAGGGAGCCAGGTAAGGAGGTGGGAGCTCAAGGCTTGGGGTGCAGGAACCCCAACTAAGAGGCACTGTTTCCTGAGGTATCAATTCTGAGTTCATCCTATACCACGGACCCAGTTTATCCTGGACTCCCATTCTCTATGTTTATTTTACCTAACGTTTTGGGATGTGCAAGGTAATAAATCATTATATTTATATTTTTAAAATATGTGCCCTATAAATCCATAGGTCCTATAAATCAACCAATGCACCTATCTATTGATTATATACTAGTAATAAGCTACCGAAGTAGTGAGTTTATTTTAAAACTAATTCTGTGATTATAAAGTGTTGGTTTATACAGTGATTTCTACAGAGAAGAGAAAGCTAAATATTTCTTTATTGGAAGGTCATATGTCATCTAATCACAAAGTTTGAATAGCGTTGAGGGTCAATTTCTCCAGCTCTCCTGTGTTAGCAGAAATGGATAAGGTGTTCTGAAACCCCACATATGGTTTTAAGAGAGTTCTCCAGCAAGTCATGATATATAGAATGACTTTACAAAGGATCTTTGCAAATAGTGTCTTACCTTTTCCTTTACAACAACCCTGAGGAGTGAGAAAGATGGCCATTGTTACTCTTGTTTCAAGATGAGAAAACAAAATCACATAAATGTTTCAAATCTTCCCTAGAGTCTCATGGAGATAAAGGGAGAGACAAGAATAGCTTTCTGGATCTCTAAGCAGTTATCAAAGTGTTGTTTCCTCAATCCTTTGTGTAGCATTAATGGTCATAATATCTGTAGCACTTTATTGTAGAAAGTGGTGATTGCTTTTCCCTTCCTACTTTCCCAGAAGTATTAGAAACATGTCTTTTGAGGTAAACCCACTAGAAAATGAGCAAAACACAAATAAAGATGTACCTAGTCTTGATATTATAATAAGACAACATTTTAATTAATACTTTTATTCTAATAGTTCTCAATATCTATCAATGTAAAACATAAGTTTCCTTCAGTTACTAGAGAGTGCACATTGTGACTTGTGGCTTAGTGTAGGCAACGTCCTCTGAAAAGTGGTTCCAAATTAGGGCTATGGCTCAGACACCAGAGATTATTTTAAGGGCAGCAGGGGGTATAAGAGGCTCCCTACCAACAAGCCTGTCAACATGAGATTTCCAAGGTCTCCCCACAAAGAAACAGCAGATGAAGGAAGTTTGAAATGGCTATAGAAGGGTAAGAGGTAGAATAGAGAGAAGTGTAGGAAGGTAAAGTTCAAACGGAGCACAGGGGCTCTTTGCGATTGGCTTGTCTCTGCTATGGGGACATGGAAGAACATCACTAAGCTACAAGGCAGGTGATATGAAGGGACAGACCAGGTGACCTGTGTGCAGGCCATGGTATACATGGGTTTTCAAAAGTTTTCAAGTTGTATTAGGGAATTCCATGTTGCATTGGTTCCCTGGTCATACACTGAGACACCTAACAATCCTACTCCTTAGGACTTGATCCCTTAGAGTCAAACAGAGAGGAGAGACCCAAGAAGACATTTGTTCATAACTATAAACTGTAGTAGATAAGATTGTATTTCTGGACAAATATCGAGAGTCTAAATACAGAGCTCTGTTTTCATGATGAATCTTTTTCGGAGGTTCTCTATAAGCATTGATTCATTACTTCTGCGGTACCATTTTAAGCATTTAGCTATTTCAATCCTATTGGAATATAGGAGGAGGCAAGAGGCATTATAAGTGGTTGTTTGACTGGATGAGCACAATCAATTGAAATATTGAAAAAGAAGCAAGAATGCACTAGTAAATAACAATCATTTTTACTACACACTATCATTTATTAATACCAAAGAGTTTATATCTTATAAAGCAGAGTGAGCACAATATTTCACTATTGACAATAGTGTCATTAATATGAAACTTAGAATGCCTTTTTTTAAAAAAAAATATGTTTTATTGAATTTTTACAGAGAGGAAGGGAGAGGGATAGAGAGTTAGGAACATCGATGAGAGAGAAACATCCATCAGCTGCCTCCTGCACACCCCCTACTGGGGATGTGCCTGTAACCAAGGTACATGGCTTTGACTGGAATTGAACCTGGGATTCTTCAGTTTGCAGGCCGACGCTCTATCCACTGAGCTGAACTAGTCATGCTAGATCGTCTTAAAAGTATAATTTGATACCGAACTGGTTTGGCTCAGTGGATAGAGCGTCAGCCTGCCGACCTAGAGATCCCAGAATTCGATTCTGGTCAAGGGCATGTAATTTGGTTGCCAGCACATCCCCAGTAGGAGGTGTGAAGGAGGCAGCTGATGGATGTTTCTCTCTCATCGATGTTTCCAACTCTCTATCCCTCTCCCTTCCTCTTGTTAAAAAAAAATTTTTTTTGCTAACATTAATTACTTCTGGAAAAAGTGGTTTCGACCAACTACTTTGAAACGTAAATGATTCTTAAACGTTTGACTTACATTTTGATTTGTCACAGGGCTTTTGTGAATAAAAGTTCATTTCTTTTCACATAAACTGTACAGAGAGATAGGGTAAATAGGTTTTCCCAGCATTCATAGTGGAAGAAACTGGAGATGATAATGTTTGAAGGTCATTTATAAATTCACATGGAAAGTAAGTGGGAGCAGCAGGCAGGAGCCCAGCATTATGGTGCTCAGGGGAGCACCAGCCCTGGGTTCAAGTGAGAGAAAAAGAAATACGATCATCTCAACATTGACATTGGATGTTTCTCTCTCATCTGTGTGCGTTGTCATAGACCAGCCGTGGGCAAACTACGGCCCGCGGGCCGGATCCGGCCCGTTTGAAATGAATAAAACTAAAAAAAAAAAAAAAAAAGACCGTACCCTTTTATGTAATGATGTTTACTTTGAATTTATATTAGTTCACACAAACACTCCTTCCATGCTTTTGTTCTGGCCCTCCGGTCCAGTTTAAGAACCCATTGTGGCCCTCGAGTCAAAAAGTTTGCCCACCCCTGTCATAGACTCTGTAAGACCACTGCAAACAAATATTGTTCTCTCCCTTTTACTTTATAGAGTCCATGAGTTTCAGAAAATCACCTACATCTGGACAAATACTTTGCAAAACAGCTAAGAGCAAGCAAATAAGAACTTTTCATGGTGACAAACAAATAGTGTTTACCAGAAAAGATTCATTCTAATTTTTGATACTTCAGTTATAGTAAAATACAAATTTGTTTTCATATAAGATAGTTCATATTTTAACTTTTGTATTAGGTAGGTTAATGGCTGTGACAAATAACCTAAAGAGGACAATCACTCAAACACAATACAATTTCAATATTTTTATCCAGTAAACTTCCCAAGCAGTTTTAGAAAAGGGGCGTTGGGGGGAGACAGGAACTTTATTACACAAAGTCATTGTGGGAAGCACACAAATGAGAGATATGCCTTCTACAATACCAGATTTCTAAGACCATCTTGGGGAAAAAAGCAGAGCTAAAACCCTATATAATAAAAGGGTAATATGCAAATTGACCCTAACAGCTGACCAACTGGGAATGACTGGTCACTATGACACACACTGACCACCAGGGGGCAGACGCTCAATGCAGGAACTGCCCCCTGGTGGTCAGTGCGCTCCCACAGGGGGAGCTCTGCTCAGCCACAAGCCAGGCTGACAGCTGCGAGTACCGCAGTGGTGGCGGGAGCCTCTCTCGCCTCATCAGCAGCACTAAGGATGTCTGACTGCAGCTAGGCCTGCTCCCTGCTGGCAAGTGGACATCCCCCAAGGGCTCCTGTGCTGTCAGAGGGATGTCTGACATCCAGCTTAGGCCCAATCCCCCAGGGAGCAGGGTAAGCCAGCAGGTGGACATCCCCCGAGGGGTCCCAGACTGCGGAGGGCACAGGCCAGGCTGAGGGACCCCCCCCCCCCGAGTGCACAAATTTTTTTGTGCACTGGGCCTCTAGTATAATATAATTACAGACATGAACACGAATTTATAAGCTACATGCAAAAGAAGAAATTGAATGTAGTACATAGTAAAGGGGCCAAAAGAAAACAGAGAAACTCTGGCCAGAGTGGCTCAGTTGGTTGAGCATCCTCCCATGCACCCAGAGGTCGCTGGTTTGATTCCCCATCAGGGCACATGCCAGGGTTGTGTGTCCATGCCCAGCAGGGGTGTGTGCAGGAGGCAGCTGATCAATGATCTTCCTCTCTCATTGATGTTTATGTATCTCTATTCTCTCTCTCTCTCTCTCACTCTCTCTCTCTCTCTCTCAATAAAAATATGTTGTTGTGTTTTTAAGAGAGGCACAGAGAAAGGACAGGGTTGAGCAACAGATGGGGGAGCTTTCCCCTGAAGTGGAATTACAGGGAGAAGGGCTTGTTGATTGTTTCAGGGTGCTTAATCCCTTAGGGGAGGCAAATGAAATTCTTCATTTATTGCAATTCTGTCCAGGAGCAGAGCTACTCCACCAAGGAAACCAAAACAACTCCTGCTCTGTACACACAGTGGATATAAAGAAGGAAAAACCATTTTTACATTCAGGAGTTGAATGTGAAGCCCAAGCAAGGACTGACTGTAATGAGGCCTCTGACGTAATAGGTAAGGCTGACTGAAAAAATGTGTGATGTGAATCCCCGTACCAGGCAAGAGTCTGAGCCATTTCATCGGGGCTCTTGGAGATAGTAATGGTGGCCTTGGTTTAAGGTAGAAGAGGGAGGGAACAAGGGCCTTATGCAGCGAGGTCAACAGAAACACGTCCCCAGTAATTTGAAAAAATATCAAAAACAGAAATGGTAAATTTAAGTGTTGATATCAGGGTGTATGTTTCTATATTCAAAGAGAGGAAGGTATAGGGTAGAGAAAATTTTCAGAAAATCAAGATATTTATGAAAGGAGATAAGAAAAACCCACAGGAGAAGAGAAGGAGAGGAAAAGAGAGACACTTTTGCCAGAAAGAAACATAACATCCAAAAATGAGCTGTACCAGGAGACTTCATTTGGGGTGATGGGTGATTGATGCAGTGTACAAATGATGTCTTATTCAGTTGTACACCTGAATCCTGTACAGTTCTATGAACCAATGTTCTCTCAATAAATTGAATTAAACATAAAAATAACAAATACATTAAATATTAATAATATATAATTTGATGCCATTTTGAAGAGATAGGCTTTACGTAGGTACACTTCCCTTTGATCCCTCTATCTAGCTTAATAAATATTTAGATATGTTTGGAATGAATCAAAGAAAGAAAGAGATAGAATGAGGGTGGAGATATCAGAGAGTAGAGGTAAGAGACAGAGTGAAGATGGGAGTTGAAATAGAATGGGCATGGGGATAGCAGGTATAGTGAGGGTGGGCATAGAAGTGTGCTTCAGGTTGAGCAAAGCTGCACTCTGTGCATGAACTTCACAACCTTCCGGGTAGGGCCTGGAACAACCCGAAGCTCACACACATCGGCCACACACCAGAGGGCCCTGACTTAACTTAGCTTCTATGTCTTCCTACTGCTCCCATGAAGGGGTTTCCACTCAATGATCCCCGTGGCCCCATCACAGACACTGCGTGCTTTTTTCTCCTTTGTGCAGTGATCGACAGTCAGGACTTTGCAGAATTAACTGATGGAGATGGACCACCTGAAACTTCCACCACAGCATTGAAAAGGGAGCCAGGTAAGGAGGTGGGAGCTCAAGGCTTGGGGTGCAGGAACCTCAATTAAGAGCCACTGTTTCCTGATGTATCAATTCTGAATTTATCCTATACCACGAACCCAGTTTATCCTGGAATCCCATTCCCTGTATTTATTTTACCTAACCTTTTAGGATGTGCAAGGTAATAAATCATTATATTTATATTTTTAAAATATGTGTCCTATTAATCCATAGGTCCTATAAATCAACCAATGCACCCATCTATTGATTATATACTAGTAATAGGCTCGCAAAGTTGTTAAATTATTTTAAAACTAATTCTGTGATTATAAAGTGTTGGGTTTATACAGTGATTTCTACAGAGAAGAGAAGGCTAAATATTTCTTTATTGGAAGGTCATATTGTCATCTAATCACAAAGTTTGAATAGTGTTGAGGGTCAAATCCTCAAGCTCCTGTGTTAGGAGAAATGGTAAGGTGTTTTGAAACCCAAAATGTGGTTTTTAAGAGCATTCTCCACAAGTCATGACATATAGAATGACTTTTCAAAGGATCTTTGCAAATAATGTCTTACCTTTCCTTTACAACAACCCCGAGGAGTGAGAAAGATGGCCATTATTGTTCTTGTTTCAAGATAAGAAAACAAAATCACATAAATATTTCAATTCTTCCCCCAGAGTCTCATGGAGGTAAAGGGAAAGACAAGACTAGCTTCCTGGATTCCATGTTATTTCCTTTGTAATTCTGGATCTCAAAACAGTTATCAAAGTGTTGTTTCATCAATCCTGTGTGTAGCATCAATGGTCACAATATCTAAAGCAATTTAGTGTACCAAGTGGTGATTGCTTTTCCCTTCTTACTTTCCCAGAGGTATTAGAAACATGTCTTTTGAGGTAAACCCACTAGGAAAAGAGAAAAACATAAATAAAGATGTTACCTAGTCTTGATATTACAATAAGACAATATTGTAAATAATACTTTTATTCTAATAGTTCTCAATATCTATCAGTGAAAAACACAAGTTTCCTTCAGTTAAAGAGAGTACACCATGTGACTTTGGCTTAGTGTAGGCAACGTCCTCTGAAAAGTTGTTGCGAAATAGGGCTATGACTCAGACACCAGAGATTATTTCACGGGGCACCAGGGAGTAGAAGAGGCTCCTTACCAACAAGTTTCTCAACATGAGATTTCCAAGGTCTCCCCACAAAGAAACAGCAGATCAAGGAAGTGTGAAATGGCAATAGAAGGATTAGAGATAGAACAGAGAGAAGCGTAGAAAGGTAAGGTTCAAACAGAGCACTTGTGCTCTTTGCCATTGACTTGTCTCTGCTGGGGACAGAGAATGTAGCATCACTAACCTACACAGCAGGTGACTTAAAGGGACAGACCAGGTAACCTGTGTGCAGGCCATGGCATACATGTGTTTTCAAGATTTTTCAAGTTGTATGAGGCTATTCTGTGCTACATCAATTTCCTAGGCACACACTGATTCATCTAAGAATCCTATTGCTTGTGCAGTGATCAATAAACTAGATTCCTTAGACTCAAATAAAGGAAGAGAGTCCCAAGAAGCCACCTGTTCATGACTCTAAACTGTATCAGATAAGATTGTATTTCTGGACAAATATCTGGAGTCTAAATCCTGAGCTCTGTTTTCATGATGAATCTCATTCTGAAGTTCTTTATATTCATTGATTCATTGCTTTGGGTATATCATTTTAAACATGTAGCTTTAGCAATTGTATTGCTAAATAAGAGGAGGCAAGGATCATTCTAAATCAGTGATGGTGAACCTATGACACGCAAACTCATTTTTTTGGTTGATTTTTCTTTGTTAAATGGCATTAAAATATCCTATATAATAAAAGGATAATATGCAAATTGACCCTAACAGCAGAATGGCTGGGAATTACTGGTCACTATGACACACACTGACCACCAGAGGGCAGACACTCAATGCAGGAGCTGCCTCCAGTGGTCAGTGTGCTCCCACAAGGGGAGCTCTGCTCAGCCACAAGCCAGGCTGATGGCTGCCAGCACAGCAGTGATGGCGGGAGCCTCTCTCGCCTCCTCAGCAGCACTAAGGATGTCCGGCTGCAGCTTAGGCCTGGTCCCCACTGGCAAGTGTACATCCTCCGAGGGCTCCCAGGCTTCCAGAAGGATGTCTGACTGCCAGCTTAGGCCCAATCCCCTGGAGAGTGGGCCTATGCCAGCAGGTGGATATCCCTTGAGGGGTCCCAGACTGCGAGAGGGCACAGGCCAGGCTGAGGGCCACCCCCTCGAGTGCATAAATTTTTGTGTACCAGGCCTCTAGTATAAAATAAATATCAAAAATATAATTCTTTGTTTTACTATGGTTGCAAATATAAAAAAATTTCTATATGTGACACGGCACCAGAGTTAAGTTAGGGTTTTTCAAAATGCTGACATGCCGAGCTCAAAAGGTTTGCCATCACTTTTCTAAATGGTGGTTTGATTAGATGAGCATAATCAATTGATATATTGAAAATGTAGCAATAATATACTAGCAAATAACAGTCTTTTTTACTACACACTATCATATGTTAATGCTAAAGATTTTATATTCTATAAAGCAGAGCGAGCACAATATTTCACTAAGTGTTGACAATAGTGTCATTAATAGAAAGAAACCTTTGAATGTCTTCAAAGTACATTTTGTGCTAATATTAATTATTAATGAGAAAAATGGTTTAGACCAACTACTTTCAAAGTCAAATGATACTTAAACGATTGACTTACATTTTGATTTTTCACATGCTTTTGTGAATTAAATTTCACTTCTTTCACTAAAACCTTAACAGGGAGATAGAGTAAGTAGGTTAACCCATCATTGTAGTGTAGGAGATGATAATATTTGAGAGTCATTTACAAATTCACATGGAAAGTAAATGGGCACCAGGCAGGAGCCCAGCATTATGGTGCTCATGGGAGCACCAGAACTGGGTTCAAGTGAGAGAAATAGGAATATGACCATCTCAACATTGACATTATCACAAACCCTGTCTGCTGTGTGAGTTATCATAGACTGTAAGACCACTGCAAACAACTACTGTTCTCTCTCTTTTACTTTATAGAGTCCATGGATTTCAGAAATTCACCTACATCTGGACAAATACTTTGCACAACGGGTAAGAGCAAGCAAATAAGAACTTTTCAAGGTTATAAATGAACAAGTGTTTTTGTTTTTTTATTCAAAAGATTCATTTTAATTTTTTGCTCCTTCCCTTATAGTAAAAAACAAATCTGCTTTAATTTATGATAGTTCATATTTTAACTTTTGTGTTATTTAGGCTAATGGCTATGACAAATAAACCTAAAAGTTCAGTCACTCAAACACAATACAATTTCAAAATTTTTTCTTAAGCAAATATTCCAAAGGGTTTTAAAATGGGGGAGGGACTCTATTTCACAAAGTCATTCTGGGAAGCATAGAAATGACTGATCTGCCATCTTCAATACCAGATTTCTAAGACCACCTTTGGAAAGAAGCAGAACTAAAATATAATATAATTACAGGCATGAACACAAATCCATAAGCTACATGTAAAACAAGAAGGAGAATGTAGTGCAAAATACAGAGTGCCAAAAAACACACAGAGAGAAACCTGGGTGTTGTGGCTCAGTTGGCTTAGCAGCCTGCCATGCACGCAGAAATCTCTGGTTTGATTTCCCATCGGGGCACTTGCCAAGGGTTGCAGATTTTGTCCAGAATAAGATTGTGTTTAGGAGGCAGCTGATCCATGACCTTCTTCTCTCATAGATTTTTCTTCCCTCTCCCACACACACACTCTCTAAACTCAATAAGAAAATTTTTTTAAAAAAAAAGAAATCAGAGAAGCCCAGTGAGAGTGAAATATCTTGGTTCGGGCTCAGGGGACAGTGAGGGATAAAATATTGACCTACAGGTCGCAAGAGTGCAAAAGGCAGATCATGTAGGTCTGAGAGAAAAATATTCTACACCTGGGTTTTCAGAGCTTCCCACACTTTTTACTCTTTCAATTACTATGTCCTACAATGAGATCTTTAAGAAACATTTGCTCCTTCTGCAGGGAGAAGTTTTGAAGAGTCTTCAGGATTCAGTCCAGAAAAGAAGCCTCTAGTAACCTGTAGCTCTGCAGTTAGAAACCCTGAAGTGTTTTCAGGATTCAGTGCACAGGCTAAGCCCCCAGGACCCTGTAGCTCTGCAGGCAGAAACACTGAAGAGTCTTCAGGATTCAGTGCACAGACTAAGCCTCCAGGACCCTGTAGCTCTGCAGGCAGAAACACTGAAGAGTCTTCAGGATTCAGTGCACAGACTAAGCCTCCAGGACCCTGTAGCTCTGCAGGCAGAAACACTGAAGAGTCTTCAGGATTCAGTGCACAGACTAAGCCTCCAGGACCCTGTAGCTCTGCAGGCAGAAACACTGAAGAGTCTTCAGGATTCAGTGCACAGACTAAGCCTCCAGGACCCTGTAGCTCTGCAGAGAGAAACCCTGAAGTGTCTTCTGGATTCAGTGCACAGAGTAAGCCCCCAGGATCCTGTAGCTCTGCAGTGAGAAATCCTGAAGTGTCTTCAGGATTCAGTGCACAGACTAAGCCCCCAGGACCCTGTAGCTCTGCAGTGAGAAACCCTGAAGTGTCTTTAGGATTCAGTGCCCAGAGTAAACCCCCAGGACCCTGTAGCTCTGCAGAGAGAAACCCTGAAGTGTCTTCAGGATTCAGTGCACAGAGTAAACCCCCAGGACCCTGTAACTCTGCAGTGAGAAACCCTGAAGTGTCTTTAGGATTCAGTGCCCAGAGTAAACCCCCAGGACCCTGTAGCTCTGCAGAGAGAAACCCTGAAGTGTCTTCAGGATTCAGTGCACAGAGTAAACCCCCAGGACCCTGTAACTCTGCAGTGAGAAACCCTGAAGTGTCTTTAGGATTCAGTGCCCAGAGTAAACCCCCAGGACCCTGTAGCTCTGCAGAGAGAAACCCTGAAGTGTCTTCAGGATTCAGTGCACAGAGTAAACCCCCAGGACCCTGTAACTCTGCAGTGAGAAACCCTGAAGTGTCTTTAGGATTCAGTGCCCAGAGTAAACCCCCAGGACCCTGTAGCTCTGCAGAGAGAAACCCTGAAGTGTCTTCAGGATTCAGTGCACAGAGTAAACCCCCAGGACCCTGTAACTCTGCAGTGAGAAACCCTGAAGTGTCTTTAGGATTCAGTGCCCAGAGTAAACCCCCAGGACCCTGTAGCTCTGCAGAGAGAAACCCTGAAGTGTCTTCAGGATTCAGTGCACAGAGTAAACCCCCAGGACCCTGTAACTCTGCAGTGAGAAACCCTGAAGTGTCTTTAGGATTCAGTGCCCAGAGTAAACCCCCAGGACCCTGTAGCTCTGCAGAGAGAAACCCTGAAGTGTCTTCAGGATTCAGTGCACAGAGTAAACCCCCAGGACCCTGTAACTCTGCAGTGAGAAACCCTGAAGTGTCTTTAGGATTCAGTGCCCAGAGTAAACCCCCAGGACCCTGTAGCTCTGCAGAGAGAAACCCTGAAGTGTCTTCAGGATTCAGTGCACAGAGTAAACCCCCAGGACCCTGTAACTCTGCAGTGAGAAACCCTGAAGTGTCTTTAGGATTCAGTGCCCAGAGTAAACCCCCAGGACCCTGTAGCTCTGCAGAGAGAAACCCTGAAGTGTCTTCAGGATTCAGTGCACAGAGTAAACCCCCAGGACCCTGTAACTCTGCAGTGAGAAACCCTGAAGTGTCTTTAGGATTCAGTGCCCAGAGTAAACCCCCAGGACCCTGTAGCTCTGCAGAGAGAAACCCTGAAGTGTCTTCAGGATTCAGTGCACAGAGTAAACCCCCAGGACCCTGTAACTCTGCAGTGAGAAACCCTGAAGTGTCTTTAGGATTCAGTGCCCAGAGTAAACCCCCAGGACCCTGTAGCTCTGCAGAGAGAAACCCTGAAGTGTCTTCAGGATTCAGTGCACAGAGTAAACCCCCAGGACCCTGTAACTCTGCAGTGAGAAACCCTGAAGTGTCTTTAGGATTCAGTGCCCAGAGTAAACCCCCAGGACCCTGTAGCTCTGCAGAGAGAAACCCTGAAGTGTCTTCAGGATTCAGTGCACAGAGTAAACCCCCAGGACCCTGTAACTCTGCAGTGAGAAACCCTGAAGTGTCTTTAGGATTCAGTGCCCAGAGTAAACCCCCAGGACCCTGTAGCTCTGCAGAGAGAAACCCTGAAGTGTCTTCAGGATTCAGTGCACAGAGTAAACCCCCAGGACCCTGTAACTCTGCAGTGAGAAACCCTGAAGTGTCTTTAGGATTCAGTGCCCAGAGTAAACCCCCAGGACCCTGTAGCTCTGCAGAGAGAAACCCTGAAGTGTCTTCAGGATTCAGTGCACAGAGTAAACCCCCAGGACCCTGTAACTCTGCAGTGAGAAACCCTGAAGTGTCTTTAGGATTCAGTGCCCAGAGTAAACCCCCAGGACCCTGTAGCTCTGCAGAGAGAAACCCTGAAGTGTCTTCAGGATTCAGTGCACAGAGTAAACCCCCAGGACCCTGTAACTCTGCAGTGAGAAACCCTGAAGTGTCTTTAGGATTCAGTGCCCAGAGTAAACCCCCAGGACCCTGTAGCTCTGCAGAGAGAAACCCTGAAGTGTCTTCAGGATTCAGTGCACAGAGTAAACCCCCAGGACCCTGTAACTCTGCAGTGAGAAACCCTGAAGTGTCTTTAGGATTCAGTGCCCAGAGTAAACCCCCAGGACCCTGTAGCTCTGCAGAGAGAAACCCTGAAGTGTCTTCAGGATTCAGTGCACAGAGTAAACCCCCAGGACCCTGTAACTCTGCAGTGAGAAACCCTGAAGTGTCTTTAGGATTCAGTGCCCAGAGTAAACCCCCAGGACCCTGTAGCTCTGCAGAGAGAAACCCTGAAGTGTCTTCAGGATTCAGTGCACAGAGTAAACCCCCAGGACCCTGTAACTCTGCAGTGAGAAACCCTGAAGTGTCTTTAGGATTCAGTGCCCAGAGTAAACCCCCAGGACCCTGTAGCTCTGCAGAGAGAAACCCTGAAGTGTCTTCAGGATTCAGTGCACAGAGTAAACCCCCAGGACCCTGTAACTCTGCAGTGAGAAACCCTGAAGTGTCTTTAGGATTCAGTGCCCAGAGTAAACCCCCAGGACCCTGTAGCTCTGCAGAGAGAAACCCTGAAGTGTCTTCAGGATTCAGTGCACAGAGTAAACCCCCAGGACCCTGTAACTCTGCAGTGAGAAACCCTGAAGTGTCTTTAGGATTCAGTGCCCAGAGTAAACCCCCAGGACCCTGTAGCTCTGCAGAGAGAAACCCTGAAGTGTCTTCAGGATTCAGTGCACAGAGTAAACCCCCAGGACCCTGTAACTCTGCAGTGAGAAACCCTGAAGTGTCTTCTGGATTCAGTGCACAGAATAAGCCTCCAGGACCCTGTAGCTCTGTAGTCAGAAACCCTGAGTTGTCTTCCGGATTCAGTGCACAGTGTAAGGCCCCAGGACCCTGTAGCTCTGCAGTGAGAAACCCTGAAGTGTCTTCTGGATTCAGTGCACAGAATAAGCCCACGGGACCCTGTAGCTCTGCAGTGAGAAACCCTAAAGTGTTTTCAGGATTCAGTGCACAGGCTAAGCCCCCGGGACCCTGTAGCTCTGCAGTGAGAAGTTCTGAAGTGTCTTCGGGATTTGCTGCACAGAATAAACTCCCAGGATCCTGTAGCTCTGCAGTGAGAAGTCTTGAAGGTTCTTCAGGATTCGCCGCACAGAATAAGCCCCCGGGAGCCTGTAGCTCTGCACTGAGAATTGGTCCTGATGCGAACGGTAAGGACTGCCATTGCTGGGATTAGGACACCAGGAGTCTGTGCTCAGAGCTCCTGTTTCTCTGAACACACACCAAGGCCTGGGAGCCCTGCCTTGATTTCATGCCATTTAAAAAAAAAAGTATTTTATTGTTCAAAGTATTACATATGTTCCTCTCTTTTTGCACTTTAATCCCCTCAATCCCTAAACCCCCTATAGAAAACTGTAATGAACAAAATAAACTAACAAACAAAATAGGAATTGACCCATAGATTCAGAGAACAGACAGACAGCTGTCAGATGGGAGTTGGGGTTGAGGGACTAGTTGATAAGGGTAAGGAAATTAAGCAAAGAGGAAATAAAGCTCTCATACACAGACACAGACAGCAGTATTGTGATTAACAGCAGGAAGATGGAATAGGGGAGGTACAACAGGGCAAAGGGGGAGGAAATGGTGATGGAAGGAGACTTGACTTGGGGTGGTGAACACACAATTCAATATACAGATGATGCACTGCAGCACTGTATACCTGAGAGCTGTGTAATTTCGTTAACCAATGTCACCTCAATAAATTCAATAAGATAAAATAAATAAAACTACAAAGAAAGAAATCAGTCTAAATTGAGGCTTAAGATTCTTCTAGTTCAATGGCAGTGTGTCTTACTCCTGTGTTTAGACATAAAATCCCCCAATGTGGTGGATTACACACTGATGCCCACCTATTCACTACCTATTCTGTATAGAGTAGAGAAAGTGGGAGAGTTAGCTATTGGTTAAATTTTTCACAAACCTGTTCAAAATTAAATAGACTCTAATTATTGATAGAAGAAAAAGTGTCTAGATGCCCGGTCCAGCCCCAGCGGTCCAGGGGTTTCCAAAGGTGTGGACAGAGTCGGCGAAGAATGTTTTACACGGAGACAGCATTCAGAACTCTCTAGCTCTCTTTAGTCTTCATGGATCTCCCTGTGCCTGGCTGAGGCCACAGAGAAAGATCCTGAGGCAAGTTGAGCCTTTATTTTTATAATCAGAGGTAAACAAGGTAGTGATTACCAAAGTTACACTGTTCTTGTGAGTTTCACTTGTTTTTTGTTCTTGTTGCACTTCCCTCAGCCCATTAGCTTCCCAGGTAAGATCTAGGGAGCTTCATAAGGTCAAGCCTAATTATGCTTAAGAGGACTGTGCCCTCTAAGCTGGGACTTGTTTGTGACTTTGCCAACAGGTCAGTCCGAGGTTTAACCCTATAGAGGCTCCCCACATGTCACCCTTCTTTTACTTTTATGCTACTATAATGAAAGTTTAACTTAAGCATCAAGAACAAAAAGCTACCATAATGACAGTAAAGCTTAAGCATCAAGATCAAAAAGCTACCATAATGAAAGTAATACTTCAGCATCAAGAACAAAACTCTGGCTATTAAAATAATAACAAAACAATCCAATGCAAAACCCAAACTACAGACCATAATGAAAGTAAAACTTAAACATCAAGCTCTGGCTATTAACAAAATAATGCTAATGTGTTAACATTTTTAAAACTAGTAAGAATAATAAAACAATGGCAATGCAAAACAGCAATAAGTGAGTTTCTGCTAAATGAAAGTTTCTTTTGCTGATTTACT
>NW_005370872.1:162067-162986 GCF_000412655.1 Myotis brandtii | reverse complement strand
CACACCTCCTACTGGGATGTGCCCGCAACCAAGGTACATGCCCTTGACCGGAATCGAACCTGGGACCTTTCAGTCTGCAGGCCGTCGCTCTATCCACTGAGCCAAACCAGTTAGGGCATAACATTGGTCTTAACAGTGATACTAAAGGCCCAGTGCATGAAACTCGTGCACTGGGTAGGGTGGGGGGTCCCTCAGCCGGGCCTGCATCCTTTCACAGTCCAAGAGCCCTAAGGGGATGTCCGCCTGCTGGCTTACTCAGAGTCCTGAGTAATTATGGAATCCCATAATTTCACCTGGGTTGGGCCAAAGCCAGCAGGGGACATCCCTCTAATAGTCTGGGACCCCTCACTCCTTACCACCCACCTGCTCGCTGCTACTTACCGCTCAGCTCACTGCTCCTTAGCGCTGCTATAGGCGGGACAGGCTCCCACCACTGCCACTGTGATTGCCAGCTGTGAGCCCGATTATTCTGCCAGTTGTTTCAATGTTTGGTCAATTTGCATATTAGGGTTTTATTATATAGGATTTAAATGTCTTTGCAAACAAGATATCTATTTATGCTTACAACAATCAAAATGTTAGGCCAGATAACTATATAAGGTTCCCAACTCTTTTGGTTAAGGCTTTGTTTTCCTTTACTTCCAAAGCCTGCGAACATTAAAAACAAGTCTATTTAGTGGAGGCAACCTGAAAAGACCTAAGAGCAAATGAAACAAATAGCTTTCTTTGATACATAAGCTTTGTTCAAATATTTTTTTTCTTTAAAATAAAAAAGTAATATGTTGAAGAGAAACCAAGATGGCAGCATAGGTAAACACCGGAAATTGCTGCCTTGCACAACCACTTCAAAAATACAACTAAAAGACAAAACGGACATCATCCAGAACCACAGGAAGGCTGGCTGAGTGGAAATTCTACA
>NW_005370872.1:154047-161004 GCF_000412655.1 Myotis brandtii | reverse complement strand
TTCTAACTCTCTATCCCTCTCCCTTCCTCTCTGTTAAATATCAATAAAATATATTTTAAAAAAAGAAAAGAAGAGAAAAGTTATTTGAAGAAATAATGACAGAAAACTTCCCCTACCTGGTGAAAGAAATAGACTTACAAGTCCAGGAAGTGCAGAGAACCCCAAACAAAAGGAATCCAAAGAGGACCACACCAAGACACATCATAATTAAAATGCCAAGAGCAAAAGACAAAGAGAGAATCTTAAAAGCAGCAAGAGAAAAAAAGTCAGTTACCTATAAGGGAGTACCCATACGACTGTCAGCTGATTTCTCAACAGAAACTTTGCAGGCCAGAAGGGAGTGGCAAGAAATATTCAAAGTGATGAATAGCAAGAACCTACAACCAAGATTACTTTATCCAGCAAAGCTATCATTCAGAATTGAAGGTCAGATAAAGAGCTTCACAGATAAGGAAAAGCTAAAGGAGTTCATCACCACCAAACCAGTATTATATGAAATGCTGAAAGGTATCCTTTAAGAAGAGGAAGAAGAAGAAAAAGGTAAAGATAAAAATTATGAACAACCAATACATATCTATCAACAAGTGAATCTAAAAATCAAGTGAATAAATAATCTAATGAACAGAATAAACTGATGAATATAATAGAATCAGGAGCATAGAAAGGGAGTGGACTGACAATTCTCTGGGGGAAAGGGGTGTAGGGGATGTGGGAAGAGACTGGAAAATAAATCGTACACCTATGGATGAGGACAGTGGTGTGGGTGGTAAGGGCAGAGGGTGGAGTGGGAACCGGGTGCAGGGGAGCTATGGGGGGAAAAAGAAGAACAACTGTAATAATCTGAACAATAAAGATTTAATTAAAAAAATAATGTTGGAATTTTAGATGATACTCATTAAACATTCTACATTTGGTGGGTTGGGCTAAGTGGTATAAAAGGTCAATGGCACAAGAGCAATGCATGTGCATTTTTATGCAAATAAAAGGATAAAGTAGTTCCACTATTCTTTGACGGCCCAGTGAGGGGACTCTGAAATCTCATAAAAACTTAAGACCTGGACAGGATAGGATACCTGTTCCTATTCCTACATAAAACGAAGTACTAAGGTGTTTTTCAAAGTTCTATTGAAAAATAAAGGAAGACACATGGCCAACCCTGGACTCCTCAATTTAATAAGTTTTTAGTTTCTTTAGAAAGAGAGAATCAATATATAAAACACCCTTATAAACTTAAGGCTTCTGCACTATAAATTATGCTAATATCTGCAACTTCTATTTATTTATGTCTGTTTTCTCACTACCACCTATTCTTTCTTTCTTTTTTTATGTACTGTGTAACTTGGAAAAAAATCTACTTTAGAAAAAGCTGAGAGGAAAAAAAGTAAGAGTGAATAGATTTTGCTTGCTTTTGATGTAGAAATGAGTTTTAAATACCAGAGTTATATCATTATTATTATTTATAATATTGTGGTAGGTATAATGATGGCTTCTCAAAGAAGTCCATGCCCTAATTCCTGGAACCTGCAATCTGTTATCTTACATGGCAAGTGAACTTTACAGATTTAATTCTACTAGGGACCATAAAATGAGGGAGATTATCTTGGATACTCTGGGTGGCCCCAATATACTCCCCTAATCCTTAAAATGTGGAGAACCTTTCTTGGCTATGGAGAGAGGGATAAGTGACTATGGAAGAATGGTCAGAGAGATGCAATATTGCTGGCTCTGAAGATGGAAGAAGGGAATAGGATATGTGGGTGACCTCAAGAAGCAGAAAAATCAAGGAAACAGATTGCCCTCTATAGCCTCCAGAAAGGAATGAAAGTCTATTACAAACTTGATTTTAACCCAGTAAGGCCATGTTATAATACTAATGGACATTAATTGTAAGATGATGAATTCTGTTGTTTTAAGCCCACTATTTATAGTAAATTATTATGGCATCAATATAAAAATAATACAGACTTTGGTTCTTTAAAGTGGGTTATGGCTATAAAACATTCCTAAAAATGTGGCAATGGCTTTGGGCAGTGGGTAGAGGCTGGAAAAATTTTAAGTAGAATGATTGAAAATAAGAGAAAATCCTAGATTTCCTTGAGCAGTTTGTAGAAATGTGGATGCTGAAGACCTAGGGAGGACTCAGGAGGAAAGACATGGAAGAGAACATCTATATTGTCTCAGAGAATTCATAAATCATCCTGAACAGCACAAGTATGTACGAACATGAAGGTTAAAGGTATGACTGGTGAAGGCTCAGAAGGGAATAAAGAATACGTTTTTGGAAACGTGAGGAAGAGGATTCTTATTATATAGTGACAGAAAGTGGAGCAAAATCCTGTCCTGCAGATATATAGAAAGCAGAACTTTCTGGATATACACTAAGGAGGTTTCTAGGTGATGAAGATGCAGCTGGTTTCTGTTTTGCTGCTTAAAGTAAAATGTGAGAAGAACAAAATAAACTGAGGGGAGGAGAACTGCTCAACAAAAAGAAATCAAGACTTGATGATTTCGATTGTCTTAGCTTACTCCGGCTACAAAAGATGCTAAAATTGAGATTCTCTGTCAGGTTAAGTGTGCTCTGTAGAATAACCAAGAGTGTGGCTGAACAACTTTTTGCTAGAGCCTCGGAAGCAGCGAAAAATCAGAATATTTAGTCACAGAAAGGTTCTTTGATGAGACTAAGCATGAAACTCATATACTGAGTGGCCAGATTATTATGACCACCTGATGTTTGTAAGCACATTAGCTAGAATTTCTCGCTGAAGTTGCTGGAGGGCCAGACCATTATAATAGGGAAGCAGGTTGTTTACCACAACAGTAGAAGTGATTTTTTTATGGGTAAACAAGATTTAATAGCTTTCGAATGTGGGAGATATATATATACCCTCAGCCATCTCAGCAGAACTAAAATATAGATATGTGATTATATAGGAAACATCTATGGAGGAGCCTCTTGTCTAATGGAGCAAATCCCCATGACATACACGGGAGACCTATAAGGCTCTCGAGAATTTTGTACTAACAGAAACAGAGATGTCCATGTCTAGTCCCTGGAGCCTCTAATCTGTCTCTTTACATGGTGAAAGTTTGAAAATGGGATTAAAGTAATGAAATGGGGCGATTATCCTGAATAATCTAGGTGGCCCCAGTCAAATCATGTAGATGCTTAAAATCAGAAAAACTCCCCTGCTGTGCAGAGAGGGCTTTGTGTCTATGCAATAAAAATCAGAGATGTAATGTGGCTGTGTTTGAAGATGAAAGCAGAAGGCAATGAGTCAAGAGATGTGGGCAGCACTTAGAGCTGGAAAAGGTAAAACAAAAAACAAACAAACAAAAAAGGTTTGTTTTCATACTATAGCCTCCAGAAAAGAACAAAGCCCTGTGAGTGCCGTGATTTTAGGCCAGTGAGACTCGAGTCAGACCTGTGTTGCTTTAGGTTACAAAGTTTTTGGGAATTTATTACAGCCACAACAGAGAACTACCACCTTTCATAAGATTAACAAACAAAGAGAGAGAATATTTTAGCTTTATATGATTACTTTACATCTTTCAAGTCAGCAATTTATATGTTTTTAAATGCTCACATCTTAGTTGCTTTTCAATTTTAAAATTTATGAACTCTGTGGACTTTGTTGGATACCTTCTCAGATTTTTTCTGCCCAGGTATTAACATATTTAGAAATATATTATTTATCTGAGTTAATCTATTCCTACTGTTACATTTCCCTTATTTTAATCGGTATATCAAGCACACATTTTGCCAATTTAACAGTAGATACTTTTATTTCATTCCTGTTTTAATTTTCATTACTATAATTTTCTAGAGTAGTTGAGCATTTTTCACTGGTTATTGGTCATTTGTTGCTCTTCTACAAATGCCTGGTATCTGTCTTACAAGTGTTGCTGTTATGTTGGTCATTTTTTAATCATGCTGTCCAAGAATTAGGTATGTTAATATATTACATGTTGAATTTTGCAAATGTATGCTGTTAATATTTTCTCTCATTTAATGTTAATTCTTAGGTTTATAATTGTATGTTTTTTTCCTAGAGAAGTTTGAAAAGAGCCATAATAGAGAAGTGTGTGGACAGGAGGAGACGAGGTCATAGAGTTAGACAATCAGAGCATTGGACGTAGCTTTTGATAATGGGCACACCATTGTCAGACAGCAATAGTCCAGCTAGCCATGCAATTTGAAGATTGTTCTAAAGTCACCTGAGCTTCACTTTCAGCTTTGGAGAAAGCTGATGTGGAGAAGAAATCAGGTAAAGCAACAGAACACAAATATCAGGCAGACCCATCTCCCCTTAGATTACCCCATCATTATCCTCTCTGCCACTGAGTCAGAGCTCAAACAGGAGCTGCATGCACAGTGTTTGACTTTGTCTCCAGCTACCTAACTGCAGTGGAAGAGCATAGCTGGAGAGCTTCCTGCAGAACATGACAGCAGCTGTATGTTTCATTGTCATGTAAGAATCAAGGGGACTGACTGGATTGGGAGTTAAGACATTTTTTTTGTTGGTGCTGTTAATCCTTACATAAGGATATTTTCCCATTGATTTTTAGAGAGAGTGGAAGGGAGGGAGGAGGAGGCAGAGAGATAGATGGAAACATTGATGTTAGAGAAACACATCGATTTGTTGCCTCCCGCGAGTACCACAACTGGGGCCTGGATGAACCTGCAACCCAGGTATGTGTCCTTGACTAGGAATCAAACCTGAGACCTTTCAGTGCACAGGCCAACGCTCTACCACTGAAGGACACTGGCCAAGGTGGGAATTAAGACAATTTTATTGATGCCTGGTATCTCTGATAAAGCATTCTGTTTCGTGTGAGATTTGAGAGATAAAATTCCTGGTTATGTATCAAAAATGCCACTGAAAGAAAGACTTTGAAACTCTGGAGATCTGTGGAATAAAGTTTTCTAAGTAGTACCCCTATTTCTTTATGGAAACAAACCCAATGTGGGAGGAAGTTGTACATATACAATTGTAAAATGAAATAGACTGAAGAATATTCTCTTTCAGGTACAAGAAAGCACAAAGAAGAAAATGTGAATTTTCACTCTGAAATAATACCAGTGACCTGTAAGGAGCTAGAAGGCATGTTATATATTAAGAAGTTCGAACAAGGTGAGTTTTATGGTCTACTTTAATTTATATTACCTATATGAAGGAATCATATATAATAATGGAATTACCCATTGTTCAAGGAATTGAGGCCCCACTGTGGCCTGAAAGAAGGAAGGGATCCCTAAGATGATATTTTTATACTTTAAGAAATGGTGCTTATTAAGTGCTCACTCTCACATGGAAGTGTCCATGAGAATACCCAAAGAACCAAAGAGAAGTGCAGGAGCATCAGTCTATGGGAGGAAAATATTTCGTATTTTACTTTTTATCAGATATAAAAGAAAAGAGGCCTTCAGCGCCCACCTTCATATCCTATACCCCTCCTAGATAATCATCACAGGATAGGGGGTTTGATATAGTGAGAAGACCACAGAATTTAGAATCAGGAAATCTAAGACCTGGTCTCAACTATGCCAAGAGTGTCTGAGTAAAGAATACTTCCACCTGGCCAGTGTTGCTCAGTGTTTGAGCATAGATTTATGAACCAGGAAGTCATGGTTGGATTCCAGATCAGAGCACAGGCCTGGGTTGAAGGCTTGATCACAAGTGTGGAACATGCAGGAGAAAGCCAATCAATGATTCTCTCTCATTATTGATGTTTCTATCTCTCCCTCTTCCTTTCTCTCTAAAATCAATAATATTTTTTAAAAAGAACAGTTCCTGAGCCTGAAATGTGTAATCTAAAAATGGGATAATAATAAAAAAACCTGCCTCATGGTGTAACTTTGAGAGTTAATTTACATCATAAGTACAAAATGTTTGTGATCTTTAAATTATAAAGCCTTGCAATAATTGTCTATTATAATAAACTTCATATGAGATTCCTCTTAATATTGCCAGTGAACACCAATAAACATAAATGTTTGGATCATAACCATTTTTTAAACAACTTTCCTGAGATATAACTCATATATCACACAATTCACCACTTGCCGTGTAGAATTCATTGTTGGGATTTTTTTTTTTTGTATTTATAAGATTATGCAACCATTATCAAAATCCAATTTTAGAACATTGTTTTGTCCCTCACTAAAGGAATCACCATGTTTCCCAGTAGTCAATGCCCATTCCAACCTCACCCCACCACCCAACTCTAAGCAACCATTAATCTATTTTCTGATCTATAAACTGGATTATTCTAAGCATTTCATATCAATTAACTCATGTAACATGTGCCTTTCTGTGACTGGTTCTTTCACACAACATGATGTTTTCATCATGTCTAATCTAATAAAAGAGAAACATGCAAATTGACCATACCTTTGCTATGCCACAAGCCTCACCCACCAGCCAATCAGAGCAACTATATGGAAATTAACCCAACCAATATGGCGGCCAGCAGCCACGGAGCTGGAGCAAGCAGGAGGCTTGATGGCCCCGGCGATGGAGGAAGCCAAGCTTCTGCCTGCCCTGGCCGGCTGTGGCCTCCGCTAAAGGCAACAAAATTTCAATTATAGAAGATAAATAAATCCCAGATACCTGCTTCCAGCCAGCCTCCACTGGGAGCTTGGGTGGCTGGGGGCCGTGGCCAGCCTGAAAACGGCCATCAGCCTCTCACCCAGGCTGGCCAGGCACCCCAGCAGGACCCCCACCCTGATCTGGGACAACCTTTAGGGCAAACCAGCCAGCCCCCACCCATGCACCAAGCATATAATAAAAGGGTAATATGTAAATTGACCCTAACAGCTGAACGACTGGGAATGACTGGTCACTATGACACACACTGACCACCAGGGGGCAGACACTCAATGCAGGAGCTGCCTCCTGGTGGTCAGTGCGCTCCCACAGCGGGAGCTCTGCTCAGCCACAAGCCAGGCTGATGGCT
>NW_005370872.1:95951-154012 GCF_000412655.1 Myotis brandtii | reverse complement strand
TTGCAGTTTAGGCCTGCTCCCCGCTGGCAAGTGGACATCCCCCGAGGACTCCCGGGCTGCCAGAGGGATGTCTGACTGCCAGCTTAGGCATGATTCCCCAGGGAGCGGGCTTAAGCCAGCAGGTGGACATCCCTCAAGGGGTCCCAGACTGCGAGAGGGCACAGGCCGGGCTGAGGGACCCCCCTGAGTGCACAAATTTTTGTGCACCGGACCTCTAGTCCTATATAATAAAAGGCTAATATGCAAATAGACCAAATGGCAGAACGACCCGTTGCTATGATGCACACTGCCCACCAGGGGGCAGACGCTCAATGCAGGAGCTGCCCCCTGGTAGTCAGTGCACTCCCACAGGGGGAGTGCCGTTCAGCCAGAAGTCAGGCTCACAGTTGGTGAGCAAAGTGGTGGTGACAGGAGCCTCTCCCACCTCTGCGGCAGTGCTAAGGATGTCCAACTGCCGGTTTAGGCCCATGGGGAGTGCACTGACCACCCTTGAGAAATAGGCCTAAGCCATTAGTCGAACATCTCCCGTGGACTCTTGGACTGTGAGAGGGCGCAGGCAGGGCTGAGGGACCGCCCCCACCCCAGGTGCTAGAATTTCATTCACTGGCCCGCTAGTTTATTATAGTCCCTTGTTTTTACTGTCAAATAACATAATATTCCATGGTATAGATAGGCCATATTTTGTTTATCTATTTATTAGTTGGAGTTTTGCCACTCTTTGGCTATTATAAAGAGTGCTGTTTTGAACGTTCACGTGAATTTTTTGTGAGAACATCTATTTTCAATTCTTTTGGGAATATACCAAGGAGTAGAATTGCTGAGTTATATGATAATTCTATGTTGTACTTATTGACAAAAAACTAAATTATTTTCCATAATACTTCACCAGTTTATATTCCTACTAGCAAAGTCTCTGGGCTCCAATTTCTCTACATTCTCATCAATGCTTGTTATTATCTGTCTTTCTTATTACAGCCATCCTAGTGCATATAATGTAGTACCTTATTGTGGTTTTGATTTCATTTCTCTAATGACTAATGTTACAACTATCTTTTATGTATAACAAATTTTACACTGAATGATATTTAACAATTATTTTAATGTCCATTATTTCAGGGATAGAAAAATCTTTTCTCAATAATGATCTTAAATTTAGATGAAAAAAATGGAGTATGTAATACAGGGCACAGATGTTACCATGGTGCCATTCTGAGCAGCAGAGACCTCACCTGAGATCTCAGTCCAACTTGAGTTTTTGCCTCCATACTGACCCAGGGCCATCAGAGAGTCTGGCCTGACCTCTATCTCCAGAATTCAATGACAAGTTGAAATCCTCTCATTGTTCACAATCACTTGCTTTTCCTTGTAGGTGATTTTGGAATATTTTTATAATGTTGATTTTGATGCTAATGGTCATTTTTGTTGTTGTTGCACAACTGTCAAAGAAATGTGTGCACAAAGCAGGAAATCTCATTGGAGGGGACTTACAGGCTGGATTTGGGGATTCTGAAGTCTGAGAGGGGAAGCTAGATACTCCTGCTAGTGATCTTGAGCCTAAATTGGGTGACTCTAGATCCAGTGTGATGGGAGGCCAATGTCTGAGCTCTGAGGACAAAAAGATTTCACAATCAACTTGTCTGGGTCTTGCAGGAACCAAAAGAAAGTGTATAAGAAGCCAGGATGGAAATTGGTTCAACCCTATGGAATTTGAAGAGAAAGCGGGCTATGGAACCTCACACAGTCGTTGGAAGACCCGTGTGCTCAGCAATGGGTATACCTTACAACTGCTGATGAAGGTATTCCAGTGACGAAGAGGGGATATGCCTTTTTTGTTGTAGTCAAAGATAAGTTCACCATGTTCTCACCAAATATATATTGAATCATGGCTAGAGCCCTGAGGCTCCTGACTTTATCCTTTTCCCTGGGAGATGTGCCTGACCCTCAGACCTCAGTATAAGGCATCAATTTGTCACATCAATTTGTCAAACGGGATCTGTTGGGGTAGATGCAGGAGCCTGAAGAAGAGATAGGTCATTCTGACTCAGGTGCTTGCTGACAACTTTAGGCACTGAAAGAAAGGAGACAGTCCCCAAGTGGGCATGAGGAACTCCAAAGAAAGAATGGTGGGAAAACCAGAACCACGACTAATGTGGCTCCATGGATTGAGAAAGACGGATTATGTATGATATGGCACAATCCATCCATTGGGATTATTTGTGGAGTGATTTAATGCCAGGTTAAGGAGTTTAAACTCATAGCATATATAATGCAGAATTAGGGAGTCTCCTGAGGTGTGAAATAACATCTTTAAAACATTATTTCAGACAACATGGGGCCTGGAAATGACTTCACTATAGTGAACCTACAATGCTCAGCTCTAGTATCACCCCTCTCTGAATATTCCCTGACTCACCTGCTTTGTTATCTTTTCCCTGGGTTCCCTGACCCCACCGTTAAGGCGCTTCTCATAATGTTTTATACATACCCTTTTATGCAATCCCTTGTTCTCCTAGACCCCTCTAGGGTTTGTACATCTTTGTGTGCCCAACATTGTCCAGAATGTCTGACACCCTGTAGGTGTGTTTGTTGAATAGCCTTGGTGTGAGGACATAAGCTTGAATGGCACTAGTGTGAATGGAAAGGAGGTGAGAGATGTCAAAGAGATTGTGGAGGAAAACCTCTTAAAACTTAAGAAAAAGGCACAAGAGTAAGGAAAAAGTTTGTAAGGGTGAACTGATGAATTCTAGAATAAGTACAGGTGAGGAGAGGGAGATGGTATCTCATTTAGACATCTTGGTTTGAGTTTACAGTGAGTGATACATCCAATAAGAAACATTTATGAGGAGGTTTGAATGCCAGACTCACAAAACATAAACACAGGCTAACCATATACTTGCATCTTTTTATCTTTCAGAAGGGACTACTACCTACACCTCCAGCAGAACGTGGAAGGTCAAAAAAGGTGATTAGTTTATGCAAGATCTTACTACATAACTGATTTTATTATGGTTTCTCAAATGTGTGATTATCATTGAGTTTCTTCTTCTAGTCCCCCCAGCCATTTTTTTTGCATGTGCCTTCAGAAATGCTACTTTGAACATTAGGTTGTATACAAGGTCATCTGTGAAGGTAAACTATTTGAGATTAGGATAATACGGATTCATCACAATAACCTCATCGAACAGTGTTAGCTATAGATACAGATGTTGTAAGGACATCAAATGTAAAGCAAACATAATTATGGAATTCATTAGAAAATGTCTTAATAAGGTGATAGGGTCATCTTCAACTCTATCCCAGATTTTGTTCATATTTTTATATCCTCTTGCATTATTCAATAAAATATACACACAGTTATTTGGCCTTCATGGTGGTGCTGTGAGGGAGAAAGCTCTTGGGAGATTGATGTATCTTACATGACGGGCTGACCTGGAAAATTGTTTACTTTGATGCACCCCTTTGCTTCCACTTCAAGGGGCTGTGCAGGCCTCCTTTCTGCTTATGAAAGTGATTTATCCCTCTATGGAAGATGGCTATGGAGGCAACATACAAAATACATAATGAGCAGTGCAGATTTAGCAGCAGATGATAGTTTTTTTCCAGACTGAGTATGGATGAGAATTTGAGAAGGAGGGGAATGTGAGAAGTGCCATTCTCATACAATTCAAGTAGAAAGGCTGTCCAAGGCTTTCGCCGAATAAGTTGCATATAGCTGTCCACTGGGACTTCATATAACACTGGAAATGTAAGGTCCAGGCCTTTACATTATCTGATGTTCTCTGTCTTTCAAACTACCAGTCCTTGGGACATTTCACCCACTGGGTTTACTGAAGATAAAATATTTTTAACATACTTTAAATATCAGTGTCTCTACTATTCTCCATGTTTCTACAGTTACTCAATCTGGATTACCTAAAAGAGCTAGCAACTTCCTACTCACAGGTTCTATCCTTATCAATGGGTATAACACTTAGCAGCTATAAGGTTCAATTGTCCCTATATTTTGCGTCTCCTTGATCAAGAACCAACATGACCCAAAGTGACAGATCTCAGGACCCATTACTACCTCAGTGGATCCTCTTTGCCTCCCAGAACTTTTCTTGATGATGGAGCCCCCAGTTTCTGGAAACTTCAGTGTTGCACTTGGCACCACACAACACATCCCTATCTCCTGATGAAGGTCAATTGTGCTTTCTTATGACATCTGCTGTGTTGTCAAATAACCTGAAATACTCAGGCAAAAAATCATTTATTATATGCTAATATTAGTTTAAGAGATAGCATATAATCTCTTTTCCTAAATGAAACAATAATTATTTATTTACTCATTCAACATACAATTATTGAGTGCATAAACAATGCCCAATGTCCATTGAAGAAGATTGAAATAGTATCCCTGACCTTAAGGATTGCTTCAACTTTGTTGTCTACCTTGGAAGAATAACTACTGGGAAGCAGAAGATTCTATGCTATTCAGAGAGGCAGACAGTGACATGACCATTTCTCAGGTCATTTTCCAGTGGCTCAGACTTGTAGCCTTGAAACTTTTTAGCCTTGAGAGGAGCTCAGAGCTGGCCAGAGCAGGCAGGAGGAAAGCCTCTTGTTTGCTCCAGCTCCATGGCCACAGCCGGCTGAAAGCAGGTATCTGGGGTTTATTTATCTTCTATAATTGATACTTTGTTGCTTTGGGTGGAGCTCAGAGCTGGCCACAGCAAGCTTGGCTTCCTCCATCATTGGGGCAACCAAGCCTCCAGCTCCCTGGCTGGCCGCCATCTTCTTGGTTGGGTTAATTTGCATATAGTCACTCTGATTGGCTGGTGGGCGTGATGGCTGTTTTCAGGCTGGCCACACCCCCTTTAGGGTGGGGGGGTCCCCACTGGGGTGCCTGGCCAGTCTGGGTGAGGGGCTGAGGGCCGTTTTCAGGCTGGCCAACCCCCCCCCCCCTGGTGATGTACCCTCACTCTTATTAATAGTCTTTTCTAGGATAGACATTACAAAGTTCAAAACTGAAGCTTTGAGCATGATTTGGTGGAAACCTGAGGGATTTATTTTCATCCCTGGGTGAAGATAAAAGCTGAAGCTGCCTGAAAGGAAAGAGGCCAAGTCATTCTATTGAATATACAAAAGTAATGTAAGTGTAATACCTGGTAGTCAGTTTTTTGTGAAAAGTCAGTCAGGTGCAATCTTGGGATTTGGATAAAAGGGAGATGAGGATAAAAGAAGAATTGCAGTACCAAGGGCCTTGGATTCATTTTAACTTTGGGCAGTGCCCCAGAAGAGCCATAGGAGGTAGTGGAGTTATCTCTGGAGTACTCTGAATGATAGATGGTTATGCAGAGGGTCATGTCATACTACTCATGGTCAAGATTCCATGGGGACAAGAAGGCAACTCTTCCAGCATGAGTACCCTCACTCTTGTTAATAGTCTTTTCTAGGATAGACATTACAAGCCAATTCAAGATTGCCTTACAATATCTTATGCATTAATAGCCACACTTGTTCAGTCTAAATCTCAACTCAACTTGCATACTGCAATCACCTGAAGACCTTTGAAAAATAACATTGCCTGAATCCCACTCTAGACAAAATTTTGATTAAATCATTCTGAGTTATGACTTGGACGATAGAATTTTTAAAATGTCTCCAGATGATTTTGATACACAGGTTACTCATTCTATGACTTAAGGAGAATACCAATGCCTGTGCCTCAAACCAGACTAATTAATTTAGAATCTCTGATGTTGGGACCAGGAATTTAGTATTTTACATACTCTCCTCTGATAATTCAAATAGGCAGCCAAGCTAAGAAAGAAAAAGCCGAAGAGTAAATGATTCTAAACTTGATTAAAGATTACTGATGCGAGATTCTTATACATTAGTTGTATAAGTTATTTCCTTGTTCTTGGAAGAGGGTCACTACTTTCTGGAGGATGATGATAATCTGTGCATCCCTCCAGTAAGGAGAAGGAAAATGGCACTAGGTCTTGATGCTAGAGCAGTCTCAGTCCCCATTGAGGATGTGACTCAGTGTTCTCCCAGAACACAGAGTGGGAGCTCTTGGCAAGACATTCTCTGTTTTGATCTTTCTCATATACGGCCATTTTTAAAAGCAAAATAAATGACCAGACTCTAACTTTGCCAAACACAAGAATTTTTGCCCAAAAGTCCAGATCAATATTCAAAATAACTGTTAATTAATAACTTCTCATTTTTACTACTTTCTACACAAAGCGAGATAAAATAACTATGCTTCAAATTACTCTGTCATTTGCTTCAGGAAAGACATTTCTGATCTTTGTGTGTTGCTAACTGAGATATAATAGAGACTTTGAGAAACAGACCACTTTTCTCTGTATTAAGGTGGATCTATTCATTAGGGTCTCAGCATCCCTGTATGAAGTGGAACCTATAGGAACAATGGAACTAGCAAAAGATGCTTAAAAATTACTGTGAAGAGTGGGCATAGAGAAGATTTGGGATATGGGTGAGAGTATAGACCCAGAATGGATTCTCAGATTTGTGGTCAAAGGTGAATGTTTTATGAAATGGAAGCACTAAGAATGGACATGTAGTGGGTGTGAGGACAGATGCATATATGAGGTTTTGATTGGATGAGTTTGGAGTGTTCTTTAAATCCCCAGGAGGAAACACTGAGTGAGCATAAAGATGTGCACAAATGCAGAAGACAGGCTGGACATCTGGGAGCTAGAGACATAGCGATGTAACTGCAGCTTTGAGCGTGATTTGGTGGAAACCTGAGGAATTCTGTCTAAATGTTTGAGGAAGAGAAGGATGGGAAATGAAAGAGATACAGCATGGAGGCTGATAGAGTGATGGCACAGGCCACACATGTTTGGAGAAAGGAGAAATAGAGCAGAGAAAGGCAGAAGCTGTCATCCCTATCTCTTCCTGCTCCTCAATGTCCCTCTTTCCCTCCACCCAGCACTCATCAGTGGGTGGGCCAAACCCCAAGCCAATCTCATTTGTGTTAACTCAGATGGTCACAAGATAGGAATTTCTCCAATAGACCATGGCATAGACAGGATCTTTCTATCTTGGATAGAACTATCCCCAAGATGTTTTCAAAATGTCTCGAGTCTCTCAGAAGGCAGAAATGGACAAATAAAGTTTATTTTTTTTAATGTTTATTTTATTTTTTTCAAATAATTTCTGATAGTTTCTGATTCATATATGTTCTTCCAGGTTCACAAAATGTTGTGCATTCTAGATTCTCATAGCACTGGCTTCTGGGGTCTCACAGGCAATACATTGTTTTACCTTCTAGCTGAGAAGTTCAGAAGTATGTAAGATCTGCTGCCGTGAAGGAAATCTCTTCTGCTGTATTACTTGTTTGAGCTTCTTTCATGGGGACTGTCACCTCCCACCTGTGGAAACTGAGAGGTTTGTGAGATGCAGCCCTGGCTCCCTTTAGGGACTTTTCCTCCTGTCACCCACACTCCCCCTGCAGAGTTCCTCCTTGTGTCCAGATGGGGAAGAAGCAGGGTTGAAGGTGTGGGGTCCAATGGTATGATCCTGGGATCTGTTTAAAGACCTGTGAGCTGGAAGGTAATGTTTTCCTCTTTCCTCTGGAAGGCTGAGGCCGGTAGCTGGGTTTTTGCCTACATACCACTACTGTCCTTTCCAGAACTTTCTCAGCGCAGATTCCTGTTCACAGGAGTGGAAATGACAGTGGTTTATGTTCTGTACTTATTCAGAAATGGCAGGAAACATGGACTTTTTGCCATGTTCTCAACTGGTTTATTGAGGCCCAAGAGCCCAAGGGTTAAGGCCTAATCTCTGGCACTCAGGCCTGGTGGGCAAGGCTCCTTGTGCTCCCAGCAGCTCAGGGAAAGGAGAGCCCACCACTCACTCTGACACCAACCTCTACCCCCTCAACTCCTGCTGCTACCCTTGATGGGAGGAGGGTCATTGACTCAGACCCCACATGTAGGTCTTGGGGACTCTAGGGAGTATCCCCTTCATTCTCAGGTTGTGCCCATTGGCCACTCCTGAAAAGAAAATAGTGGCAGCCATAGGGACAGTGGCTGTTTCTGGGGCTTTGCCTTGCTCACCTATGCCGAACCTCTCAGGAGCCCGTGGAGTTGCACCTTGTGCAGGGTGAAGGAGTGTTCAAGAAGTCAGCAGTCTGCCAGGGAATCTGAGGTCCTGGCGAGGCCGATGGGGCCTGAGTCGCAGCTGGTGAGTCAAATTCAAACCCCAAGATCGCTCCTTTCTGCTTGCATGTGAGAAGTCAACAGTCATAGGGTGGGAGGAGGACACCAAAGGGAGTCTGCTCTTCTGAACAGATCTCAACCATGCTGAACACTCACCATAACCTGTTTGCAGAAAAGAAAAAAAAATCAGCCATTACATGTCTATTTCCTAGAGCCATGCCTGTTTGAGGAAACTTCTGGAAAACTAGTGTGGCCATGACTCTGCTTTGCATGCATATGGGCTCATGCTCTCTAAGCTGATTTTCATTCAAATTCTTCTTCTCTTGTAGAAATGTGAGTTCCTCCTCTTGATGCTCTATTGCCATTCAGAGAGCAATGGTTTTCCGAATATTCAACGTGATAACTATGTGAGTAACAATAACAAAACATTATTACAGGCCTCCATAATGTTGTCTGACCTTGACATGGGCTCTTGTGGGATTGGTGATCTGAAAGCCATGGGAGTGAGAACACGAGATGCTGTTTTTCTTACTATGTATTTCAGCTGGATTTTATGGGAATCCACAGAAGGCAGACATTGTACTGTATCAGAAATCCTCTCAATATTATTTTTTCATCAGAGAATAGAAAATTTTCAATGCATGGCTGATTTTTTGGTGCTGGATGAAATCAAGAAGAGGCTAAGTGAGCGGCGTTACCTCAATGTGATGGGGTTTATGCAGGACATGCGCCGCATCTTTTGGGTACACAGGGCGTCTAAAAAGGTAAGTGGCTTTCCCTGTTTCTATTTCATTTTCTTTCCATTGAGACACTTTGCTCTCATTTTTTAGAGTAGGGAAATTTTTATAGTTTATCTCATCCTATCATAAGTCTATAGAAGCAAGGGATCCAAAAGTGAGTGAATTTTATAATTCAAGATAGAGCATCACAGTCCCCCGAGAGCTCATTCCTCTCCTCAAAGGCAAGAGGTACCCATTGAGAACACTCTGTCCTCCCTGCTCCAAATAAGCCCATAAGAGAATTGTATCCTAAAGTTATATTGTGCTTCTTATCTCTCTCCAAATATTCTCAAACTTCTCAGAAATTCGAAACTCTAGGTTCCTTTGCATGTAAATGAATATATACTTAACAGACAGGAATAGAAGTGACAACATGAAAGAAAGATAACTAATTATACTGAGACATCTGTAATATTTGATGGTTACACAGACCTTAGATTACTTTTCCAATTATCACTAAAGTAAACAACCCAAACCAAATGAGTAAGAGTCCCCAAGTATGGTAATGATTTTTCATTTTTGCCTAGATAACAGTAATAATCATGCACTTAGGACAAAGAAATTACTCTTAGCTACATGAGTTTTTAATCTTAACCTGGTTAATGTAATTTAGAGTTTTAGGCAAAAGTTCTGATCACACTCAAATTGCAAGGTATCTAATGACACTGATAATAAATGTCATTATGTTTTTCTTTTTTTTTCAGTGCAATAACTTTTGCTGGGGAATTAGACAGGAGGAGCAATTTGAGCTGAATTTCAAGCAAGTGTTTGCTGTTCAGGAAACAGAACAAGAACATACAACAAAATTAAATTAGAAAACAAAATTAGAAGTTCAATAAAGAAGAAGAAACTATGTCACATACGACGGAGCCCCCACAAGACTATCAGAAAATTACTCAACAGACATTTTGCAGATCAAGAGAGAGTGGATGATATATTGAAAATATTGAAAGAAAATAATTGTTAAGGAAGACTAGTACTCAGCAAAGCTGTCCTATAGAATTAAAGGAGAAATAGACCCATCAAAGGGAACTTGAGAAAGTTCATTACCACTAGAACTGCTTTATAAGAAGCGCTAAAGGATGTTTTTCAAGCTAAAATAAAAGGAAAGTAATTAACATTGCAAAAACATGACCTGAACTCTCAACTATACACAGTTGGGTGCCCTTTCTTACTTTGTTACAGGCACTGGGAATTTAGAGCAGGTAAGAGGCAGAGGGAAGGTTGTGGCCCAAATCCCTTGGGAAGAGATGGCTGCCTAGACATGTCCTGAAACAAAATACCAGATTCAAAAACCACAACTCAACCTCCTTCTTTAACAAAGAAAAATATACTTTTCAGCTTTTTGGCAACAACTTTTATATCTCATATGTATAAATGGTTTTTAAGTATTAACTCTAACTGAAATTCTAAAATAAACCATGTATTTTCTAGGCATATTACTTGTTCTGATATTTTTGTTTATGAAACAAGCCCACTCTAAGTAGGTGTGTGTGCTCTTGTATCACAGAAATACATAATGTACCTAAGATGCCTCTGTGCCGTGTATCTCCTAACGGACGTGCCTCTGATGCACGGCACAGAGGCATCTCTCTTCCTTGGTGGGCAGGGACTCAGGGGCACAGCAACCACTGCCATCTAAGAAGCCAGAAGCAGACTGGGCTTGGGAGTGGGCAGGGTTGGCCTGCATCTAGTGGGGATGGAGAGTTCTGTTTCTGATCTGCAGAGTGAGCTCTTACCCAACCCATTGCTTCCAGAGAACAAAAACTGGGTGAACCTGGAAGTAGAGCGAACCTCACAAGCAGCTAGCAGATGTGTTCTGCTTAGTATTGCCTGATTCTGAGAGCAGCCACAGACTTGGGTGGGTGGCTCAAACTTTGGTAGAAAGTTCTCTTTTTTTCTGGCCAGCAGAGTCAGGGAAGAAGCCAGGGCAACCATGCTCCCTGGGAATGAAGGGGGAAATCCCAGAAGGTCCAAAGTCGTCAAGAGGAGCCTCAAATTCTGTGTATAAACCCTCTGCAAGTATCCTGACATGAGTTCTAAAACAATTGCCAGGCAGAAGGTGAGACAGATGGGGATCAAAATACCATCTTTTTTCCTGATAAAAGCGGGATCAGGGGACACGGTTTAGATGGTGCCAAAAAAGAATTCCTAAGTCTGAACCCCAGAACGGGGCTTAGTTTCAAGTCCCCAGGCTGCTCCAGTCAACCACACGTATTCTCCCATCCTCAGGCCACTGTCCCTTGCACTGGAGCTCAGAGGAGCACAGAGCTCTGGCCCCTTCAGCAGCATGAGCCCAGGGAGACCCACCAAGGAGCAAACTCACCTTCACAGAACTCCCAGCCTCAGAGTCTCCCCAGGAAGAAGGGAGGGCAAAGATGTGAAAGCCGAGTGCTGAGTATTTACATCTGTACTTTCAGTTTCTGCTCTGCTGACTGTTGGGCCACCTCCCAGAAGGGGACATTGGTGTGGGGCCTGAGTGCTCCCACTTGGGTCCCAGGTGTCCCTCCTCTCCATTTCTGCATCCGCAGAGGTTCTAGGTCTTCATCCTTTGGGCCAGTGGCTGCTGATGCTGCTGCCAACACTCAGCATGGTGGTGGCCTAGGCAGCCTATTGCTCAGGGATGAGGAGAGACATGGGACACTAGAAAAGGTTGGTGTCATTGGTGTCAAATTCTGTCTTGTCCCCAAGCACCATGGAGGATGGGAGCAGAGGACAGCTGTGCTCAGCAGAGGCTCTGCTTACTAGTTCTTCTACCTCCCAAGTGAGACAGGAGGCAGGGTAGGGAGAGAGAGATCCCCCCTGTGTGCAGAACTTGGGACACACTG
Organism: Myotis brandtii; assembly: GCF_000412655.1. Lineage (NCBI taxonomy): Eukaryota > Metazoa > Chordata > Mammalia > Chiroptera > Vespertilionidae > Myotis > Myotis brandtii. The sequence continues at coordinate 142,231 of NW_005370872.1, read as the reverse complement.
AGACCCTGTGTTCTTGTTAAAAAAAAAATGTTCTCATCAGTGTATGGAATCTGTCTAGATTTGATGTGTGCTCCTTTGGGAGAAAAGAAAAGACATACATGGAGAGAGGGTAGAACCTTCCTCTCTGTGTTAAATGAAATAGGGTGAGAACCCTTATTTACAGTCAGAGGAAGTGGGGCTCAAGGGAACAAATGTGGAAACCATTGCTATTGAGAATGTTGCTTCTCCAGTCCTGTTTCTGAACATTGAGACCTAAAGAGTTACGTCTCTGCACCCTCTTAGAAAGTTGCAGTAGGTGAGGACAGTGGGATTTACAGGTGTTTTTCATGTTTTTGCACAAGCAAGGGGACTCCTGGGGGTTGGTCCTGCTCCTCCCCTGGGGTCCTCCTCCCCTGGCCTCCAGGTCCCTCCTGTCCCTCTTTGTTCTCTATTCCTACTGCTACATGTCCTGATGGCAAAGGAACTCGCGCCCCCCCGCCCCGCACCCCCTCCCTTTCTGGCTGCAGGAGGAGGGAGACAGTGTGACTTTCACTTCTCATTTCCCCGTTTGGGTGGAACCCTCCCTGGGTGAGTTCACTCACTTCCTGCTCAGGGATCAGCAGCCACAAAGACCCAGGCTGGGGAGACTGGAAGGATTAGTGGTCCAGGCAGGGCCCGGGGCAGGACGATGGCCAGTAGGGGCAGCGACCTCAGCACCAGGTCAGTCTCTCTCTCCCTTTAACTTTCTGTCTGGCTGTGCTGCTGCTTTAGTGTGTTTATTAGACACTCGTCTAAACCTTGACGTCCGTCCTGCTTTACAGGAACACTGGTGTGCAATGTAATGGAATACAGGAATACCAGTGAGGGAATTGGATCTTTAAACTGCAGAGGGACAGCTGCTGGTGTGAGTGCAGCTGCCACAACCCACAGGACTCTTGTCTTATAGCTCCTGCTCAGCTCGAAGCCCATCTGGACTCCGCTGTCGTTTCTGATACTTTGAGACAGTGACTTGTTATTTTCTCATGATGTCTGAACCCTCTCATTTTCCTCAGGCCCCCTCTGCTTTCACCTAGGTTGTTTCAAAGAGAGTATGTTTGAAAGTATAAAATTTGGGGTGCCTTGGTCTCATACCTGACCTGGGGAGGGGCCAGCCTGGCCTTATTCCTGAATCTGTCTAGGGGTGTGGGTTCTTCCCCCAGGGATCTTGATTGACTGGAGTTAAAGGAAGAGGGAGGACAAAGATGTGAAAGTCGAGTGCGGGCCGAGTATTTACATCTGTACTTTCAGTTTCTGCTCTTTAATGCATTATACCTCTGACAAGGAAAAGGCTATTGATCCTGTCTTTCTCTAGTAATGGGTCAGTAAATAACATTACTTAATATGTTTAATTGGATGTCTTTTTAATACAAAAGAAATGCATTACACAGTCTTGATCATAAAGTTTTGAATGACATGGATGTATGTAGAGGGAAAAATCCTATTTCACCAACCCACCCCACTGCAGCTTCCAATCCTGGTCCTGTTGAGTGTTATGAAGAGAGAGGCATAGTATTTTATGTCTCTCTCTGCATTTACACATATAACTTATTTTCCTATGGAAAACATTTCTGTCTTATATTTTAATGATAAGGTTACATTGTATATACCATTCTTCATTTTACATTTAAAAATTAATATTAAAATTATTAGAGGTCTTTTCATGTTAATAAACATATGGATCCACCTCACTCTTAACAGTTGCACATTACTTCATGGAACTGATATTTAAACCATTTATGTTCTTTTCAGTTGTTCACTGTTACCAAAAAACTGCGATAAATAACAATTGTATATTTATGTTTTTGCATATATACAAGTATTTGTCTTGTGTCAAAAACCAAAAGGTGAAATTGTTGAGGCAAAGGGTACTAATATTTAATTGTTTATGGATCCTACAAAATTTCCTTCCTAGTGGCTGAACCACTATATTCTCCTACCACTAGCTGATGAACCATCTCTCCACACCCAGACTTCACAGAGGTGCTAGATCAGTGGTTCTCAACCTTCCTAATGCCGCGAGACTTTAATATAGTTCCTCATGTTGTGGTGACCCCAACCATAAAATTACTTTCGTTGCTATTTTATAACTGTAATTTTGCTACTGTTATGAATCATAATGTAAATATCTGATATACAGGACATATTTTCATTGTTACAAATTGAACATAATTAAAGCATAGTGATTAATCACAAAAACAATATGTAATTATATATGTGTCTTCCGATGGTCTTAGGCGACCCCTGTGAAAGGGTCATTCAACCCCCAAAGGGGTCATGACCCACAGGTTGAGAACCGCTGTGCTAGATAAAGGGATGCATCCTTTTCATTTGCATTCTCAGAATACATGGGCAGTTGAACATGGTTTTGTGTCTCTTGACCATTTAAATTGCCTGATCTATCATTGCTGGTTTATTTTTGACCAATGTAATCAGTTGAGGTGATTATCTTTTCTGTAATGATACGGGAGAGTTTGCTATGTAGTTTGAACTTTATAAATAAACTTCTTTATAAATATACTTCCTTTTAACTGTTTTATGGTGACTTCTATCTTATTAAAACTTTTAAATTTAGAGTAAAAAGTTATTATAGTACTGATTTTATAAGATAGATGCACCCTTGTTATTACAAATAAATAAAAGTGACGAAGAAAGTTACTGGTGAATTCCACACACACTGTCTTTTACCACAGTTCTCCTGTTCTTAAGGTGGCAGATTCAATTCTACCTTTACTTCAGGGAAACTTTCTTCTCTACTATCTTCAAAAATGTATATATATATATTTTAAATTTGGGGGCAAAACTTTTCTTCCATTGGTGCAACTTTAACCTTCACAACTTTATCTGTCTCTAATAAATCATCGCTTTAGGATTTCACTTTGTTTTCATAATGGTTATCTCAAACCTTTCTTCTATGACAATTACTTAATTTTTAATAGTTATTGTGGTTTCTTGTTATTACTACATTTTTTAAAATGTTGATTGTGTTAGTTTCTTTATTCCCCAGCCAGAACCCACTACCTGTATCAAGCCAGATAGTCAGCCTCTAGCTGTGTCCAGAATTGATACAGCTTCCTCAGGGCAAAATGACTTCCCAGCTTTCAATAACACTCTGTGTTCTCTAGACCTCATCATAATTGTTGCCATTTCTGAATGGTGAGCCTTTGGGTAATGCTACCCTGCTTTTCAGTGACAATTGACATGGTTTCTTTAGCTTCTTGGCCTGAAAAACTTGACTGCATATCCTGAGGGGGGAACTGACTGTGTTGGGGTGCTTCACTCCAGCCTTGCATGACCATCACAATCTTATCTGTCTTCCTTGCTCTCAGCAGAAGTCCTTGTCCTGGACCAAGCCCAGATTCTCATTCTCTGCTTTGTAACTAGTTTTTTTCATTTTCTTTTTTAAATTTTTTTTATTGATTTCAGAGAGAAAGGGAGAGGAAGCGAGAGATAGAAACATCAATGATGAGAAAGAATCATTGATTGGCTGCCTCCTACACAATCGGGGATTAAGCCTCAACCTGGGCATATGCCCTAACCTGACCAGAAATCAAACCGTGACCTCCTGATTCATAGGTTGATGCTTAATCACTGAGTCACCACAGCCGGGCTTAATTTTAATGGTGTCTTTTAAAGCACAAAAGTTTAAATATTTTTTTATTCTAATTTATCAAGCTTTTGGTCTTATAGCTATCTTTTTGTCTAACCAAAGTCACAAAGATTTTATTATGTGTATATATATATATTTATCATATTTGTGACGACCCCTGGCTTTTTATATATTAGGAGATATATATATATATATAAATTCTCACCCAAGGATATTTTTCCATTGATTTTTAGAGAGAGTGGGAGAGGGAAAGATGGAGAGAAATATTGATGTGAGAGAAGAACATTGATTGGTTGCCTCCTGCACCTGCCCGACCAGGGCTCAGACTGGGGCGGAGCCCGCAACTGAGATATATGCCCTTGAGCCAAACCAGCTAGGGCAATGACACTTTTTAAAAATATAGGAGAGCTCTAGCTGGTTTGGCTCAGTGGATAGAGCATCAGCCTGTAGCCTGAAGGGTCCCAGGTTTGATTCTGGTCAAAGGTATGTATCTTAGTTGCAGGCTTGATCCCATCCCTGGTCAGGGCACATGGAGGAGGCAACCAATCTATATGTCTCTCTCACATTGATGTTTCTCTCTGTCTCCTCCTCCATTCCACTCTCTAAATATCAATGGAAAAATGTCCTTGGGTGAGGATTAAAAAAATAAAAATAAAAATAAAGCTTTATTATTTTCACTTTTGTATAGGACCAGCTACAGCAATTTATGTTCACACCAGCAATGAATGCCTACTTCTCTGAATCTTCCCCCTTGCTGCATTGTCCCTTACGAAATCATTTTTGCCAGTCTAGTGGATGATAAGTGGTTCCTCATTGATGTTTTAGTTTGCATGTATTCATGTATTTGTTGGACATTTTAATTTTCTTTTCTCTAAGTGACTGTTCAGGTCCATTTCGTTGGGGTTATATGTCATATTTCGTAAACAGACTGAAATCTTTATATATTAGATATATTAAGCCTTAGACATGTGTGCTGAAAGTATTTTCCTACATTCTTTTAATCTCACTGATTTTTAATATTTAAACCTATTAAGTCTTCCTCTACTCTTGTAATACTTTTATTTGCTTGACTTAGATATTTGTTCTGTCATATAAATTAATGAATTACGATAGCCAGTTTCAATGGTATTACACATGTCAGAAGGATAGCCCTAACTGGTTTGGCTCAGCGGATAGAGCTTCGGACTGAGGACTGAAGGGTCCCAGGTTTGATTCTGGTCAAGGGCATGTACCTTGGTTGTAGGCACATCCCCAGTAGGGAGTGTGCAGGAGGCAGCTGATCAATATTTCTCTCTCATTGATGTTTCTAACTCTATCCCTCTCCCTTCCTCTCTGTAAAAAATCAATAAAATATATGTTTTAAAAAAAAAGTCAGAAGGATTGACATTTTTAAATTGCTATGTTTTTCTAATTGGAGGTACCTTCTACATTTCCATTTATTTATATCTTGTTTAATTTCCTTCAATAAGACATTATAGTTTCTTTCATATAGGTTCATAACTTTTAGATGTTTATAAGTATACTAGTGGCCCGGTGCATGAAATTCATGCACATTAAAAGGGAATTAATTAGAGGAAATACTTTTTTTAGAGGAAATATTTTAATATTGCTATTTGCCCTTTCTCTATAATAGAAGTATCAGAGATGAAAGAAAATTAGTAAAATGTACATGAAAATCTCCCTCCTGTCAGAGTCTGGGGCATGCCACGGGACCCAGTCAAGTGCCTGCCCAAATGCACGCGCCTCGAAATCACACCAGACCCAGACCCAGCCAACCCCACCCTTGTCAAGCCCTGCTGGGTGGGGGGTGTAGCTTTAGGTCCCCTGTCAAGCTCTACCAGGCGGGGGGTGTGACCTCAGGTCCTTGCTGATCTGTCATTAAGGCGTCATGGTGTGACAACCATTTGCATATTAGCCTCTTATTATGATGATATATGTGTATTTACTATTGTGTTTGAAGTATTATTTCTTTTCAATATATGTTGTGCATATAATATCTGTTAGTTTTATGTACCTGTTTTGATTTTTATTCAGGTTCCTCAGCAAATTCCTTTTCTAGTACTTAGGGAATTTAGTTAGGTCTCTATAATTTCTCCATATATAATCATCCTTACTAAAAAAAGCCTAAGTAGCTACGCACACAGTGGGCGCACACAGGTGGGCGGGGCTGGGCTTGACGATGTGTGCACAGCATGAAGCCTGCCTGGGAGGCAGGTCCCCAGGCTCCGTGAGGCGAGGCCTGCCTGGAGGTCCTGCCTCCTCTTGGCTCTGTGTGGTGAGGCTCAGTGTGGCATGGAGGTGGGATCCCAACTCCAGCCTACCTCTTTAGGGCAATCCATCAAGGAGCCCCGGATGGGTGGGTGGGGCCTACTTCTTTGGGGCGATCAATCGCGGGGCTCCTGCACTGTGACAGGGCACAGGCCAGGCTGGGGGACCCCCCCTCCAGTGCTCAAATTTCGTGCACCGGGCCTCTAGTCTATATATATAAAAAGGCAGTGACCGTGATGACCAAAATGACCGTTTGACCAGTCACTATGCTGTGCTAGTATAGATGCATAGACACAGGTAAAGTCTATGAGTGCACTAAGAATTAACAAGAGAAATGCTTGCCTTTACGGAGCTCGCACTGTAGGGTTAGGTCACGGATGAGAATTCAAAATTGCCACCAGCACAGACCTGAGGTGCCATTTCTCAGAACAGCCAGAGATACACCCAGTAGCAGACTGGGGCGTGACTGAAGGGCTGGTGAGGACATGAAGGCAGGGCCATTCTGGATTTTTCAGAGGAGCCAATGGCTGCCTAGGAGGCGGAGATTTTGATGCTGACTGGCATAAAAACTGACCAATCAACCTAATCTGGGTGAACTGCGAAGGCAGAACCTAAGGTGGGGGCTGAGGAGGGGTTTTAAGGACAACCGCTGTTTGGTGTAAGGTGTAAGAAAGTGGTTCAATTTTTTAATGACCAGTTTGGCAGTATAGTGCATATAGCTGGCTATCTTCCAAATATCCGACTTCCTTACAGACAAAGCCATGGTGGTGGGGGCCGAGGCAGTTAGGGGTGATCAGGCGGGCAGGAGAGGGCAGTTGGGGTTGAGATCAGGCTGGCAGGGGGTTAGAGGCAATTAAAATGTTTTCATAAAACATTGCAGATATGTTTGAGACAAAATAACTTTATAATGGCTTTGATCATGACAGGCTTGCATTATTCAATAATATTATGTCTTTTTAATTCGCTATGCTTCATTTTATTACAGTTTTGTCTATTTCTTCCATTCTATTTGTTCTAATCTTTACTCAAGACCACTTATTTTAATTATGTTGGTTCTTCACAGCCTATCTATCCTTCATATATTAAATGTTACTGCATATCGAAACCTTGATGGCCATTTTATAATGGTATCCCTTCTCCCTAGTATGTCTGCAGAAGATGAGGACATAAAAAACAAACGTATCAGTGACATTGCATTCAAATACTTCAAAAAATATAAGGTGGAGATTTCAGGTGCAATAAAAACAACATTTCCTTTCCTTGAACTTCTCCGTGACCATCAATTCATCACCAATGAAATGTATGAAGTAAGTGAGGTTTATTATGTCACAATCTGATAAAACAACCCCAAACTAAGTTATACTTTGATATCCTGGAATTAAACGTCAGAGCATAACTGGGCAACTGAGGAGTTGCCTGTGAGTGGAGACCTTCCCAAGCACTGCTATTAAGTGTTCCTGTAAGGTGAAAAGAGAGAAGAGAAGCAGTCATTACTGGAGATAGTCCTGATTCTGACTGAAGGAACGGGCTCCGTGGTGCGGATCTGAAGTGGGTGTACAATGCATTCTAGAAATTATATATACAGTATAATATAAACTAGGAATTAAACATAATATTAATGAATGGCTGAATAAGTTGAATGACTTCATTTAATAAAATAATAATTGACATAACATTTCATTTCAGTGAACATCAATTTAAATACTTAATACAGAGAAAATTAAGATCCACAGAGAATTAATGTGGGACAAATTTGAAAGTAGATGCTTGCTATTCTTTCAACAACAGTTTTCAGTTTCCTTTCTGTTTTTTTCCCTTTTCTTTTGGTATTTCTGGAGTCTTAGAATTTAGGTTAATTTTAGTGAAAGACATAGGTGGAGATACAGAGATGCAAGTCTTCACTTTCCCTATGCATAGGCTTTCTCTATGGCAAAGTTCACAGGAGCTTCCAGGCCAAGTCAGTCCCGGGGAAGGGACAAGGGTTGTTCAGTCAATAGAATAGCATCTCATCACCCAGTAAGTCTATTCCTAAAACATTTAGCCAGGCCCTGAAAGGGCTACATATTACTTCACTTGAAACTATTTTTGTTCTTCCTAATGGCGCCTTATTCCATCTCATGTAAAAAAGGGTGAGGAGCTCAGATTCACAAATGGGTGTTTTCTAGGAGGAAGGATTTAGTTGTTCCACTTAGTAGCCATACAAAATTAGAGAAATTCTAAAACTGTATGTGAGAAGATACCTATGTTGGGAAATTATAATACATTAACAATAACATTGCTTTTAGGGCTCTTCTGTAACTTGGAAGTCTGTATTTATGTTTTCCCCTTTCACCATTTTTAAGAAATCTCAAGAATCTTTTAAAAAACGGTTTGCTGTACATGAAGTCATATACGATGTTCTCTGTGAACTGGAGAAGAAATTTGACATGTCTCTTCTGGGAGCACTGTTCAGCAGGACCATCACGAGGAATTACCCCGATTTACTTCGCATTTATAGAATATTCAACAAAGGTAATTAGGTTTATTACCTACATTTTTATGTCCAGGGCCAATTTATTCCCACAGGTATGTATTGAGTGTCTACCTTGTGTCACACAAGGTGCTTGGCAGTCTGGATGTAGCAGTTAAGAAAACAAACATATCATGAGTCTCTCAATGCTTATGATATAATGGCTAGAGTACAGACACCCACCTAAAGGTCTGTTTTCCTAGGCATTTAGAGTCACAAGACTACCCAGGGCACAGGGACATCTGATTTACTTAGAAGGACAAGTGACAGGAAACACTCATCTCAAAAAGGTATTATCAGTTGCTCCTCTCCTATGGGACCATTTGCAAGTTTCCATACAGCAGTCCACTAAGTTGACTACAACCCACCTCAAGTGACAGCTTAGATATTGGTGCAGTATCTGCCCTGATTTAGCCACATAATGCCCAGGGGAGTCACTATCTCATGGAACAACTCTGTAGTCCTAATTTTCAGAGATTGCTCAATGGACAGTTGAGTTACAAGAGTTGCTATGTTGAATGAAGACAAAAAATGGATTATAGTTCACATCTACTTCTTCCCAGGCCACATGAAATTTACCCACCTACAGTCACTGGTCATTTTTAACTCTAAGCTTAGTAGTGTTGGCCTACTAACTCAGAAGAAAGACCACCATCATCAGGTTTCCAGATTAATGAGCAAGAAAATTAACTCAAGTTCAAATTTGCTCTTGAAGAAGTAGAAATGTTTTTATTAACTCATTCTTCACAAGAGGTGTGATCAACAATCAAATAATCAGCCCTAACCTGTTTGGCTCAGTGGATAGAGCATCGGCCTGCAGACTGAAGGGTCCCAGGTTCGATTCCGATCAAGGGCATGTACCTTGGTTGCGGGCACATCCCCAGTGGGGAGTGTGCAGAAGGCAGCTGATCGATGTTTCTCTCTCATCAATGTTTCTAACTCTCTATCCCTCTCCCTTCCTCTCTGTAAAAAATCAATAAAATATATTTTAAAAACAACAACAATCAAATAATCAAAAAACCAATTGCTCTGCCAGAGATGGTTTTTGATACTGTACAATACGTCTGGTTTGATTCTCTACTTTTTCCCTGAGAGGCATGATTTCTTTTCTTTTTCTTTTTTTTCTTTTCTTTTTTTGGTTCTTAGTAAAGAGGTGTCCTCCAATAATTTTTGTTTGACTTGCCTAGAAAATTTTTTTATTCTATATATTTTTGGTCTCAAAAAGATTTCCATGCAATGCTGGAGAACTGAAAAGAAAAATGATATGAACTGAGGAATGCGATGATACGGGAGCAAGCATAAAGCGTTAAAGGGTCTGTGTATCTGCAGAAGTAGGACAAATTAGATTAATCTCAGAGAGAGAAGCAGATTGTGGGAGTTTATTCAAATGGAACAAGAATAAAAAAAAAGATTTTGGAAAGTCTGGCTTCAAAAATTAAAAAATTAATGTTATTTACCACACAATAAAGAGATAGTACAGGTTGATAAGTATAGCTTTATTGCCCTAGGACAGTGATGGCGAACCTATGACACGCGTGTCAGAGGTGACACGTGAACTCATTTTTTTGGTTGATTTTTCTTTGTTAAATGGTATTTAAATATATAAAATAAATATCAAAAATATAAATCTTTGTTTTACTATGGTTGCAAAGATAAAAAAATTTCTATATGTGACACGGCACCAGAGTTAAATTAGGGTTTTTCAAAATGCTGACACGCCAAGCTCAAAAGGTTCGCCATCACTGCCCTAGGAGGTACCTGTGCCATCAGCCCTGAGGCATGTTGGCTAACTGCTTCCCTCCATCTCTTCCCCAGGCATCCTCCAGAGACCTGCACCAAGGACTATTGGTGTATTACCTTCCTCCATATGTTTGCTGGGCTACTTACATACAGGGGCCATGGGCTGGTGCTATGTTCTCCCTCTTTGGGCAGCCTTCCAAGGTCCCTGGTCCGGGCCTCTTGGGATGTCCTCCTGTGCCACAAAATTCAGTCCCTGCTTGCAGCTTCAAGGAGTGTCCTTCCTTTGTCCTGGGATCTCAGTCTGTCCAGTTGCTCCCATGTGCTCTGGCTTCTCTCTTTGGGAAGCAGTCATCCTCCCTGACTCAATTGAGCCAAAACCTTCTCTTGTCCAGCCACATTTTTAAAGATTTGGAATTTTGTTCTCTTTTATACACATAAACCTCTATAGGGTCTTTGTTTTCCTCCCAAGGAAATCCTTGTTTTTCCTCTATGGTTAGAACAGTTCAGCGAACACATTTCAAAATAAGCAGTATATTATTTATTTATTTATTTTGGCCTTTTTTTAAAAAAAATTGTTTTATTGCTTAAAGTATTACAAAGAGTATTACATATGTCTCCTGTTTTTTCCTGCCCTTATCAATCCCCCGGCCTCCCCTATCCCCCAGTGTCTTATGTCCATTGGTTATTAAGCAGTATATTATTTATTTTGATATATGCTTTCCCGGCCAGCTGAAATATTTTACATGAGTAACAAGTCCACAATGCTGCCACAGCTCCTTTATCCTGACATTCAAGTGGCTCCTTTCTATGTGGGAGGCATAAGAGCTCCTTTGTTGGTTTTTCTCTTTCTGTCTCAGGAATGAAGAGAGAACATTACCAATAGGAATGGGACCCACTGAGCACTGAGTGATCCAAGGAGTGGAAAATCCTAAACATGTAATTTCAGATGGTTCCCATTCCATGAAGATCTCTAATTGTCTTCTTCTCTTGCTCTCTCTTCAGTGATACCAGAAATAGAATTCTTCTTAGAAAGTGATGGAGAAGAAATCGAGGAGAGGCCTAATGACCAACTAAGCCTGGAACAAGGTGATTGCAAACAGATAAAAACTGATTCTCTTCTGCTAAGAGGAAAGGAGAATGGGAAGTGGGCCTGAGTCCTGAGTGGAGTCTGGGAATTAAGGAAGACCTGTTGAAGAGCCTAGAAAAGGAAGGGAGGGCTGTTTGTATGAGAGTCTGACCAGGGGCTGATCCTAGAGGAAGAGCTATGACAAGATACCATTATCCCAATAACCAAGATAGAGGATTAGGAACCCAGTGTGTCAAGAAACCAGATTTAAAGACGATGCTAACCTGGAAGTAATTATGATTTAGAGAGATCCTGCTGGAGAAGATTCTATGGCTGTGATGTGCCCTTGACTGGAATCGAACCTGGGACCCTTTGGTCCGCAGGCCGACACTCTATCCACTGAGCCAAACCAGCTAGGGCAAGAAACCAGATTTAAAGACGATGCTAACCTGGAAGTAATTATGATTTAGAGAGATCCTGCTGGAGAAGATTCCCTATGGCTGTGGGTGACAAGATGAGTGTGAAGCTGTGAAGGGCTAAGAACTATGGGCCTAAGGTCAACATTACAGAAGAGATCCTGGATGATGACAAAGGGACTGATTTAAATGTGGGAGATGCTGTTCAGGAGCAGGAATATTCAAGGAGATGGGCAGTCATAAGGAGAGAAGAAAGGAAGTGATGAGATATGCAAGAGGGGATGTGGGTATTTTGAGAGATGAAGAAAAAGGGGAAATTAAAGGCAAGGAAAAGGGTTAGAGGACACAGTAACAACAACCATATTACTAAGAACTCACTTATAGATGATTTACTCTGGCAGTTGTGGGCTTAGTGCTCACAGCTGCCCTTGGGGGGAAGTATCACTTTCTGTCCACTTGCAGAATAGGAGACTGAAATCTTCGAGGCCATGTATGTAGTTGGCCTGAGGTCAAATGAGCAAGATGAACCAGGCATTCTGAATCCAGGGTCTGTGTGCCTAACCCTATACACAGCCAGATTATTTCACGGAAAAGAAAGAAACATGAGTCAAAAGTAGAGAACTATGCAGAGAGAAATATACAGAAACAAGAATACCAGGAACTGGAGGAAGTACAGGAGAATCAGACTTGAACCTCATATAAATCCAACAAGACAGAGAAACAGACATGCTTAGGGAGGGTGTAGTGTGAAGTGGGGTGGGACAGGAGACATGACTTTGTAGAAAGTCAGGTAAAGTCACCAGTCAGGTGTAGTGCTGACAACAAAAACCGGTTCCCTAAGTCATGGGTGACAAGAAAAGCCATTTCTGGTTTCTGAGTGGCTTGTGGATGATCTCAGTGAGATGGCCTGGCTGAGGACAGGGGGCAGCTGATGGCAAGAGATGAGTAGGATCCTCCTGGTCCAGATGGGCTCTGTATTGATACCTGGGGGAGGGGATCTTGAACTCCTACTTTATAAAAGGTAAATGAGATTAGGGGAGAATGTCACAGCCTATACTTCAATTTTTGAAATAAACCTCTCATTTCTTCTCACAGGAACTGGTGATACTTCTTATCAAAGAGTGATGTGGTTAGGCCCAGATGCCTGTAATTACAAAGGTCTATTCCTGTTTACTGTTCTATGACCCTTTGCTTCCTTGTCCCATCTGGCAGGTGCTATGGTAGGAGGGCTGCTTCTTTTTAGTACTAATTGCCCAGAATAGTCAGTCTTTGCATTGGCAATTTCACCAAGGATTTATAGATAACAGAGTCTTCATTTTTCTGGTTGCCTGGGAGAGTCGCTCCTTCCATACTCCTGAAATGCACTTGCTGCCAGCTTCTGACAGCCTGGGCTTGGAACTAATGCCAATGCACTTGGCTTCACAGTTTTCTGCCTCTGTCTTGCTTGAATCTGGCTGCAGCCTTGCTTTCACATCACAACTAATGGTGGCCAGCACTGCAGTGAGGGTGATGGGGTAAGGGTGATGAATGTGTTCCCCCTAGGTCAGGGTCTCTCACCTGTTGGGTCCCTCACACAGGACCATGGATGCCATGTGCTTCCTAAGCAAACCCTCTCCCATCATCTCTGGGGCAGCAGGTTTGGAGCTGCTCTAAAAACAACATAAAAGTCATTATTACGTAGTTTATACTGGGATGTCTTATTTAAGAAAGGATGTTCTAAATTAGTAATACATTTTTATAAAAGAAAAAATCTTTAAGAATGATTTTGAAAGCACCATTATATTTTAGCAAATCAGGCCCTAACCGGTTTGGCTCAGTGGATATTTTAGCAAATCACATTTTGTCAAAAAAGTTAATAAGAATATAAAATATCTAACATGCGTCAATCCATATTCTTAGCAGTTCATCTACCACAGCAGCTGATGGGAATAGGAGAGGTGAGAGGAAAGAATCGGAATGAGTAATGAGCAGAGAAGTGCTTCAATGTGTGTGTGTGTGTGCGCACGCAGGGTGTTGGTTTTTGGGGGAGGAGGAGGTGATATTATAACCCAAATGATGCACAGCAAACCACCAATAAATGTGCGGAAGAGCCTGACTCAGCTGGGACAGTTGACTGTGACCAGCACAGGCCAGGGAAGGACTGTGCTTCATGCCCCACCCACAAGAGGAGGCTCCAAGATGTGGCACAAACCATGCACCAGGGCCAAGGTTCTATGTTAAAATTGTGGGAATTAATATTTAAATAATCGTTACATAAATTACTTTGCTTAGAAAAACAGTACTATATGGAAAAATCCAAGCTGCAATGAAAAATATTTATCTATTCATACACTAGTGAGGTTTGTGGGAACAGAGTAGGGTGGGTCAATGGAATAAAACATGAACAGAGGAGGCTCACATTGGGGAAGGGGGTATGCTGGTCCTGGGTGGTTTACTCAGGGATTCATTCCTTATGGGTTTATGCTCTGCTCTGCCCTCTATCTCTTGCCACAGACTATGCGTACTTGCTTGTCATCTTGCTACTGCTTCCTGCTGAGCTCCTCACCTGGGTGATACCAGCAAGAGAGTAGATGTGGGGGGGAGGGGAGCAAGAGAGAAGCATGGTATTTCCCCATCACAGTCTTGGGCAACAATTCTGGCATTGGCTACACCTCCCATGACTCTACCTCCCACCAACCAATCCAGCCATGGTCCAGCTTCTACCTATCCAGTGACACATGCGCTCACCCTAGATCGCTCCCATAGCTTCCTGTTGACTAGTCTTTGGGTTGCCAAATTCCTGCAATTGGAATTGTCAGCTCTACCATCAGCTGTATAACTAATCCCCTGGATTAAATTCCCTCTGATCCAAAAGCTTAGAGAGCTTTGTATTTTCCTGTTAGATTCTAATTGATGCAGGGAGTGACTAAAATATCTATGAATCTAAACGTGGTCTAGATACAGCCCAGCCTGAACGTGTACCCTTAGAGCTCCGCCATGACACACCAGAGATAAATGCAACTGAAACAGGTACAACCAGTGACAATGAGGATGCACTAAAAAGCCAACAAGCAAATGAACAATGTGCCCAAGAGTCTAAGACAGCGGTAAGACTGTTTGATGAGTGTGGAGGGGAACTGGCAGGTGGAGGGATTTGGTATTGTGGGTTAAGGCACAGGGAAGACTATGGTGATGATTGAGTGCTAAAAAGACAAATATAAAGAAAGACAAACTAGATGTAGAAAAGGCATTCACAGTTCACAGGAATAATTAAGAAATAGAAATAGAAAAGAAGAGCGTAGAAAACATACTAGTAACAAGGAATGGATAAACTGAAAAATCAGGTGGGTAGCAAGTCCCCATCTATGGTGAGGCCTGGAGAACCTGGGTCACATGCAAGGAGGATCTCACTCTTGGCAGCTTCTTGTATCCTGCACAGCTACAGTGCTTCCCCCTAGACCCTGCTGGCCATGGGGACACTGATAAAAAACTAGAGAGAGAAAGGGAGAAGGAAGAGAGAAAAATGCAGAGGGAAATAATAACAATAAATAGAAAAAAATTTGGGGAGACACAAAGACAATTATGTTGAGAATAAATAAAGGACAATGACTGAAGAATGGTCATCTATGTCTGATTTGAGAAGTCATCACAAAGAAGGCATAAAGGGGTGTTCCCAACACCATTAAGAAGTAAAGATGTCCACAAAATAAATTTTTTAAAAAAAGGCCCTGGAACCCATTCAGATAAAAATAGGCTTTTTTCCCCCCAGAAAGTAAAACATCGAAAGGCACAGAGAGCCTGGCTGGTGTGGCTCAGTGGTTGAGAGTTAACTCAGGAACCAAGAGGTCATCAGTTCCATTTCCAGCCAGGTACATGCCCACTAGGGGTGTGTGCAGGAGGCAGCTGATCCATGATGTTGCTCTCTCATCGATGTTTCTCTCTATCCCTCTCCCTATCACTCTCTCTAAAAATCAATAAAAACATTTTTTTAAAAAGAGAGGCACAAAGAAAGGACAGGGTTGAGCAGCAAGAAAGGACAGGGTTGGAGGAGCTTTCCTCTGCAGTGGAATTACAGGAAGAAGGACTTATTGATTGTCATGAGGGTGCTCACTCCCTTAGGGGAGGCTAATGAAATTCTTCATTTATTACGATTTTGTCCAGGAGCAGAGCTACTCCACCAGGGAAACAAAACCAGTTCCTGCTCTGTAGACCCAGTGCATATAAAGGAGGAAAAGCCATGTTTAAATTTGGGAGTTAAATCTGAAGCCCAAGCAAGGACTGACTGTAACCAAGTGTCTGACAGTATAGGTAAGGCTGGCTGAAAGAATGTGTGATGTGAATCTCGGAACCAGGCAAGGGTCTGGGACATGTCATCAGGGCTCATGGAGACAGTCCTGGTGACCTTGGTTAGAGGTAGAAAGGGGAGGGAACAAGTGCCTTATGCAGGGATTCAGCAGGAAAATTTCCCCAGTAATTGTAAAAAAATATCAAAAACAGAAATGGTAAATGTAAATATTGATATCAGAGAGTATATCTATATTCAGAGAGAGGAAGATATTGGGGTAAGAGTTAAAGGAAAAGGAAAAATTTCAGAGAGCCAAGATATTCATGAAAGGAGATTAATAAAAACATTTACAGAAAGACAAGGAGGGGTATAATGAAATACCTTTGCCAGAAATCAGCATAATTAGCAAAAATGAACTGAACCAAGAGACTTTGCTTGGGGTGATGGGCGATTGACACAGTGTGCAAATGATGTTTTATTGAGTTGTACACTTGAACCTATACGGTTTTGTCAACGAGTATCACCCCAATAAATTAAATTAAAAATAAAATTAATTAATAAATAAAAATATATAATTTGATACTATTTTTAAAATTTAAGGTTTTATGTATGTATACTTCTCTCTGATCCATCTTTCTAGCTAATAAATATTCAGACATGTTTGGAATGATACAAAGAAAGAATTAAAAAAAAGGTAGAATGAGTGTGGAGACAATAGGTATAAAGAGAGTGGAGGTAAGAGATAGAGAGAAGATGGGAGTTGAGGTAGAATGGGGGTGGGAATAGAAGGCAGAGTGAGAGTGGGGGTAAGAATAGTGCTTCAGGTTACACAAAGCAGTTTTCTGTGCATGAACTTCACCATCTTTTTGGTAGGTTTTGAAGCAACCTGCAGGTCATGCACATCAGGCACAGACAAAAGGGATCTGAGTTAACTTAGCTTCTAGGACTTCCTAGTGATCTCATGAGTCCCGAGTGCACTCAGTGGACTCATGGCCCCATCCTGGGACATTAGAGGTTGTTTCTCCTTTGTGCAGAGATCAACAGGAAGAAATTCACTGAAGGAGATGGACCCTCCAAAGCTTCCACCTCAGCATTGAAAAGGAAAACTGGTAAGGAGGTGGGAACTCAGGGCTTGGGGTGCAGGAACCTCAATTAAGAGCTACTGTTTCCTAAAGCATCAATTCTGAGTTCATCCTATACCACAGATCTAGTTTATTTTGGAATCCCATTCTCTGTGTTTATTTTACTCGACCTTTTGGGATGTGCAAGTTAATAAGAAATTATTATATTTATATTTTTTAAACATGAGGACTATTAATTCATAGGTATTGTTAATTAACCTATGCACCCATCTATTGATTATATAGTAGAAATAGGCTAGCAAAGTAGTGAATTTATTTTAAAACTAATTCTATGACTATAAATTGTTGGATTTATGCAGTGATTTCTATAGAGAAGAGAAAGCTACAATATTTCTTTATTGGAAGGTCATATGTCATCTAATCACAAAGTTTGAATAGCGTTGAGGGTCAATTCCTCCAGCTCTCCTGTGTTAGCAGAAATGGATAAGGTGTTTTGAAACCCAAATTGTTGATTTTTAGAGAGTTTTCCAGCAGGTCATGACATATAGAATGACTTTTCAAAATACCTTTGCAAATAGTGTCTTACTTTTTTTCTTTACAACAGCCCTGAGTAGTGAGCAGGATGGCCATTGTTACTCTTGTTTCTAAATGAGAAAACAAAATCACATAAATGTTTCGAGGTCTTCCACAAAGTCTCATGGAGATAAAGGGAAAAGAAAAGACCAGCTTCCTGGATTCTGGGTTATTTCCTTTGTAAAGCTGGAGCTCAACGTAGTTATCAAAATGCTGTTTCCTCAATCCTATGTGTAGCATGAGTAGTCATAAAATCTGCAGGTCTTTAGAGCACAAAGTGGTGATTGATTTTCCCTTTCTTCTTTCTCAGAGTATAGTAGAAACATGTCTATTTAGGAAAACCCACTAGGAAATGACCCCCCCCCAAAAAAAGATATTACCTTGTCTTGAAGTTACAACAGAACACTATTATAAATAATATTTTTGTTCTAAAAGTTCTCTATATTTATTAATGTAAAATGTAAGTTTCCTTCCATTTTTAGAGAGTGTACATTCTGACTTGTGGCTTAGTGTAGGCAAAGTGCTCTGAAAGGTGGTCCCAAAATGGGTCTACTGCTCAAACACAAGAGAAGATTATTTCAAGGAGCACCAGGAGGTAGAAGTGGCTCTCTACCAGCATTCCTCTTAACACAAGATTTCCAAGGTCTCCCCACAAAGAAACAGCAGGTGAAGGAATTGTGAAATGACAATAGAAGGGGTAAGAGGTAGAAGAGAGAGAAGTGAAAGAAGGTAAGATTCAAGCAGAGCATAGGTGCTCTTTACCAGTGACTTTCTGCTCTGGGGATAGTGAATGGGAGCATCACTAACCTACAAGGCAGGTGACTTAAAGGGATGGACCAGGTGCCCTGTGTGCAGGCCATGGCATACATGGGTTTTGTTGATTTTTCAAGTTGTATTAGGGAATTATTAGGGAATTCCATGCTCCATTGATTCCTTGGTCTCATACTGAGACACCTAAAGAATCCTATTCCTTGTTCAATGATCAATAAACTAGATCCCTTAGAATCAAGCAAAGGAGGAGAGACCCAAGAAGCCACCTGTTTATAATTCTAAATTGTATCAGATAAGATTATATTTCTGGACAAATATCCAGAGTCTAAATCCAGAGCTCTGTTTTTTGGATGAATCTTTTCTCTGAAGTTCTCTATATGCATTGACTCATTACTTCTTGGATACAATTTTAAGCATTTGACTTTTTCAATCCTATTGGGAAATTGTAGGAAGCAAGAGGCATTATAAGTGGTTGTTCAACTGGATAAATGTATTCAATTAACATATTGAAAATGTATCAATAATACACTAGTAAATAACAGCCATTTTTACTATGCACTGTCATATCTATTAATGCTAAAGTGTTCATATTCTATACAACATAGTGAGTGAGCACAGTATTTCACTATCTGTTGATAATATTGTCATTACTGCAAAACTTAGATCGTCTTCAAAGAATAATCTGTGCTAACATTAATTACTAATGGAAAAATAGTTTAGACCAACTACTCTCAAACTTAAATGATACTTAAACTATTGACTTACAGTTTGATTTTTCACAGGGCTTTTGTGAATACAAGTTCATTTTGTCTTCACAAAAAAATTAACAGGGAGATAGGGTAAGTAGGTTATCCCAGCATTAACAGTGGAGGAAAATGGAGATAATGTTTGAGGGTCATTTATTAATTCACATGGAAAGTAAAATGGAGAGCCAGGCAGGAGCCCAGCATTATGACCCTGAGCTCTAGAACTGGGTACAATTGAGAGAAAGAGAAAAATGATAATCTCAACATTGAAATTATCACAAACCCTACCTGTTGTGTGAGTTGCGATAGACTATGTAAGACCACTGCAAACAAATACTGTTCTCTCTCTTTTACTTTATAGAGTCCATTGATTTCATAAAATCACCTACATCTAGAAAAATACTTTGCAAAACAGGTAAGAGCAAGCAAATAAGAACTTTTCATGGTTACAAATGAACAGGATTTTTGCTTTGTTTTTACAAAAGGTGCTATTTTTTTCTTAATACCTTTATACTAAAATACAAATTTGCTTTAATTTAATATTGTTCATATTTTAACTTTTGTATTTGTAATGGCTGGGACAATTAAACCTAAAGAGGTCAATCACTCAGACTCAATACAGTTTCAATTTTTTTCTCAAGTAAATATTCCAAAGGGTTCTAGAATGTGAAGGAGGGAGGAATTCTATTTCACAAAGTCATTCTAGGAAGAAGCCAAATGAGAGATCTGCCTTCTTCAATTCCAGATTTCTAAGACCACCTTGGGAAAGAAGCAGAGCTAAAATATAATACAATTACAGACATGAACACAAATCCATAAGCTACATGTAAAAGAAGAAAGAGAATGCAGTGCAAAATACAGAGGGCCAAAAACAAACAAACAAACAAACAAAAAACAGAGAAGCCCTGCTAGTGTGGCTCAGTTTGGTCAGCATCCTCCCATGCACCCAGAAGTCACTGGTTTGATTCCCTATTGGGGCACATGTTAGGGCTGAAGGCCCCATGCCCAGTAGGGGTGTGTGCAGGAGGCAGCTGATCCATGATGTTGCTCTCTCATTGATGTTTCTCTCTATCCCTCTCCCTACCACTCTCTCTAAAAATCAATTAAAACATTTTTTTTAAAAAGAGAGGCACAAAGAAAGGACAGGGTTGAGCAGCAAAAAAGGACAGGGCTGGGGGAGCTTTCCTCTGCAGTGGAATTATAGGAAGAAGGGCTTATTGATTGTCGTGAGGGTGCTCACTCCCTTAGGGGAGGCTAATGAAATTCTTCATTTATTACAATTTTGTCCAGGAGCAGAGCTACTCCACCAGGGAAACAAAACCAGTTCCTGCTCTGTAGACCCAGTGCATATAAAGGAGGAAAAGCCATGTTTAAATTTGGGAGTTAAATCTGAAGCCCAAGCAAGGACTGACTGTAACCAAGTGTCTGACAGTATAGGTAAGGCTGGCTGAAAGAATGTGTGATGTGAATCTCGGAACCAGGCAAGGGTCTGGGACATGTCATCAGGGCTCATGGAGACAGTCCTGGTGACCTTGGTTAGAAGTAGAAAGGGAAGGGAACAAGTGCCTCATGCAGGGAATTCAACAGGAAAATTTCCCCAGTAATTGGAAAAAATATCAAAAACAGAAATAGTAGATGTAAAAGTTGATATCAGAGAGTGTATCTATATTCAGAGAGAGGAAGATATTGGGGTAAGAGTTAAAGAAAAATTTCAGAGAGCTAAGATATTCATGAAAGGAGATTAATAAAAACATTCACAGAAAGACAAGGAGAGGTATAAAGAGATACCTTTGCCAGAAACCAGCATAATTAGCAAAAATGAGCTAAACTAAGGGACTTTGCTTGGGGTAATGGGTGATTGATGCAGTGTGCAAATGATGTTTTATTGCATTGTACACTTGAAACTTATACGGTTTTGTCAACGAGTATCACCCCAATAACTTAAATCTACACTAATAAAAGACAAAGATGCTAACTGACTGTACCTTTGCTACACCCAAGCCACGCCCACCAGCCAATCAGAGCTACTATATGCAAATTAACCCAACCAAGATGGTGGCTGGCAGCCATGGAGCTGGAGCAAGCAGGAGGCTTGGTTGCCCTGGCGATGAAGGAAGCCAAACTTCCCGCTTGCCTGACTGGCTGTGGCCTCCGCAAAAGGCAACAAAGTTTCAATTATAGAAGCCAAATAAATCCCAAATACCTGCTTCCAGCCAGCCTCCACTGGGAACCCACCCTGATCCAGAACACCCATCAGGGCAAACCAGCCGGCCCCCACCCATGCACCAGGCCTCTAGCCTATATAATAAAAGGGTAATATGCAAATTGACCGTAACAGCAGAGTGACTGGGAATCACTGGTCACTATGACACACACTGACCACCAGGAGGCAGGCGCTCAAGGCAGGAGCTGTCCCCTGGTGGTCAGTGTGCTCCCACAGGGGGAGCTCTGCTCAGCCACAAGCCAGGCTGACGGCTGCCAGTACAGCCGTGGTGGTGGGAGCCTCTCCCCACTCCTCAGCAGTGTTAAGGTTGTCTGACTGCAGCTAGGCCTGCTCCCCACTGGCAATTGGACATCCCCTGAGGGCTCCCAGGCTGCTAGAGGGATGTCTGACTGCCAGCTTAGGCCCAATCCTCGGGGACCTGGCCTAAGCCAGCAGGTGGTCATTCCCAGAGGGGTCCCAGACTGCGAGAGGGCACTGGCCGGGCTGAGGGACCCTCCCAAGTGCACAAATTTTTGTGCACTGGGCCTCTAGTTAAAAATAAAATTAATAAACAAAAATATTAAAAATATATAATTTGATATCATTTTTAAAATTTAGGCTTTATGTATGTACTAGAGGCCCAGTGCACGAAATTTGTGCACAGGAGTGGGGGTCCTCCAGCCCAGCCTGCACCCTCTCCAATCCATGATACCTCTCATAATCCAGAACCATTGGCTCCTAACCACTCACCGTTCTGCCTGCCTGATGCCCCTAACTGCTTCCCTGCTGGCCTGATGGCCCTAACTGCTCTCCCCTGCTGGTCTGATCCCCCTAACTGCCTATGTGCTCTCCTTTCCTCTCTGCACCCTGCAGACCCCCGGCGCAGGTGTGCTGAGAGCTCTCTGCTGCGGCCCTGCTCCCGTCCTGATTGGTCGTTATGTGATGGCATCCTGACCAATTTGCATATCCCTCTATTATTAGAATAGATACTTCTCTGATCCATTTTTCCAGCTAATAAATATTTAAACAAGTTTAGAATGATACAAAGAAAGAATGAAAAAAAGAGGTAGAATGAGGGTGGAGATAATAGATAAAAGAGAGTGGAGGTAAGAGATAGAGTGAAGATGGGAGTTGAGGTAGAATGGGGGTGGGGATAGCAGGCAGAGTGAGAGTGGGGGTAAGAAAAGTGCTTCAGGTTGGGCAAAGCTGCCCACTATGCATGAACTTCACCACCTTATTGGTAGGACCTGAAGCAACCTGCAGGTCATGCACATCAGGCACAGACTAGAGCAGTGATGGCGAACCTATGACACGCGTGTCAGAGGTGACACGCGAAGTCATTTTTTTGGTTGATTTTTCTTTGTTAAATGGCATTTAAATATATAAAATAAATATCAAAAATATAAGTCTTTGTTTTACGATGGTTGCAAATATCAAAAAATTTCTATATGTGACATGGCACCAGAGTTAAGTTAGGGTTTTTCAAAATGCTGACACGCCGAGCTCAAAAGGTTTGCCATCACTGGACTAGAGGGACCTGAGTTAACTTAGCTTCTAGGTATTTCTAGTGGTCTCATGTACTGGGGAAAGGGGTGAAGGAACTCTGTTTCACAAAATCATTCTGTGAAGAAGCCAATTAAGAGACCTGCCTTCTTCAATTTCGAATTTCTAAGACCACTGTGGGAAAGAAGCAGAGCTAAAATATAATGCAATTACAGACATGAACACAAATCCATAAGCTATGTGTAAAAGAAGAAAGAGAATGCAGTGCAAAATACAGAGGGCCAAAAAAAAAAAACAAAACCAAAAAAACAGAGAAGCCCTGCTAGTGTGTGGCTCAGTTTGGTCAGCATCCTCCCATGCACCCAGACGTCTTAAGACCAGGTCTGTTCCTATCCCTCATAAACTGAAATACTAAGGTGTTTTTCAAAATCCTATTGAGAAATAACGGAAGACGCACGGCCAATCCTGGAATCCTACTTCTCAATTCTGAAGTTTTTAGTTTCTTTGGAACAAAGAGAGAATCAATAGATGAAAGATCCTTATAAACTAAAGCCTTCTGCACTATAAATCATGCTAAGTTCTGCAACTTTTATTTATTTATTTCTAATTTCTCACTACTACCTTTTTTTTTAGGAACTGTGGATCTTGGAAACAAATCTACTTTAGAAAAAGCTGAGAGGAAAAAAAGTAAGAGTGAATAAGATTTTGTTTGCTTTTGATGTAGAAATTAGTTTTTAAATACAAGAGTTTCATCATTATTATTATTTATAATATCATGGTAGGTAGAATGATGGTGTCTCAAGGATGTCCGTGCCCTAATCCCTGAAACATGTAATCTGTTATCTTACATGGTAAGTGAACTTTGCAGATTTAATTCTACTAGGGTCCTTAAAATGAGGGAGATTATCTTGGATACTCTGGGTGGCCCCAATATACTCCCCTAATCCTTAAAATGTGGAGAACCTTTCTTGGCTATGGAGAGAGGGATAAGTGACTATGGAAGAATGGTCAGAGAGATGCAATATTGCTGGCTCTGAAGATGGAAAAAGGGAATAGGATATGTGGGTGACCTTAAGAAGCAGAAACATCAAGTAAAGTTGTCCCCTACAGCCTCCAGAAAGGAATGAAAGTCTGTTACAAACTTGATTTTAGCCCAGTGAGGCCATTCATAATTCTGACATTAATTGTAAGATGATGAATTGTATTGTTTTAAGCCCACTATTTATAGTAAATTGTTATGGCAGCAATATGGAAATAATACAGACTTTGGTTCTTAAAAGTGGGTTATGGCTCTAAAACATTCCTAAAAATGTGGCAATGGCTTTGGGCAGTGGGTAGAGGCTGGAAGAATTTTAAGTAGAATGATTGAAAAAAAAAAAAGCCTAGATTGCCTTGAGCAGTTTGTAGAAATGCGGATGCTGAAGACCTAGGGAGGACTCTGAAGGAGGAAAGACATGGAAGAGAACATCTATGTTGTCTCAGAGAATTCATAAATCATCCTGAACAGCACAAGTATGTACGAACATGAAGGTTAAAGGTATGACTGGTGAAGGCTCAGAAGGGAATAAAGAATACGTTTTTGGAAACGTGAGGAAGAGGATTCTTATTATATAGTGACAGAAAGTGGAGCAAAATCCTGTCCTGCAGATATATAGAAAGCAGAACTTTCTGGATATACACTAAGGAGGTTTCTAGGTGATGAAGATGCAGCTGGTTTCTGTTTTGCTGCTTAAAGTAAAATGTGAGAAGAACAAAATAAACTGAGGGGAGGAGAACTGCTCAACAAAAAGAAATCAAGACTTGATGATTTCGATTGTCTTAGCTTACTCCGGCTACAAAAGATGCTAAAATTGAGATTCTCTGTCAGGTTAAGTGTGCTCTGTAGAATAACCAAGAGTGTGGCTGAACAACTTTTGCTAGAGCCTCGGAAGCAGCGAAAGATCAGAATATTTAGTCACAGAAATGTTCTTTGATGAGACTAAGCATGTAACTCATAGATCTCCTCAGCCATCTCAGCTGAACTAAAATATAGATATGTGATTATATAGGCAACATCTGTGGAGGAGCCGCTTGTCTAATGAAGCAAATCCCCATGACATACATGGGAGACCTATAAGGTTCTTGAGAATTTTATACCAACAGAAACAGAGATGTCCATGTCTAGTCCCTGGAGCCTCTAATCTGTCTCTTTAGATGGTGAAAGAGAGTTTGAAAATGGGGTTAAGGTAATGAAATGGGGCAATTATCCTGGATAATCTAGGTGGCCCCAGTCAAATCATGTAGATGCTTAAAATCAGAAAAACTCTCCTGCTGTGCAGAGAGGGCTTTGTGTCTATGGAATAATGATCAGAGATGTAAACTGGCTGTGTTTGAAGATGGAAGCAGAAGGCAATGAGTCAAGAAATGTGGGCAGCACTTAGAGCTGGAAAAGGTAAAAAAAAAAAAAAAAAGGATTCTTTCTTACTATAGCCTCCAGAAAAGAACAAAGCCCTGTGGGCACCTTAACGTGAGGCCAGTGAAACTTAGTTTGGACCTTTAGAACTGCAAGTTAAAAACCTGTGTTGCTTTAAGTTGCAAAGTTTTGAGGAATTTATTACAGACACAACAGAGAACTACCACCTTTCATAGGATTTTAAAAAAGAGAGAGAATATTTTACTTTTATATGATTACTTTACATCTTTCAAATAGGCAATTTATATTTTTTAAATGCTCACATTTTTGTTGCTTTTTTAATTTTAAAATCTATGAACTTTATAGACTTTGTTGGGTATCTTTTCAGATTTTTCCTGCCCATGTATTAACATATTTAGAATTACATTGCTTATCTGAGTTAATCTATTCCTAGTGTTACATTTCCCTTATTTTAATCAGTATATCAAGCACACATTTTGCCAATTTAAGAGTAGATACTTTTATTTCATTCCTGTTTTAATTTGCATTACTATAATTTTTTAGTGTAGTTGAGCATTTATCACTGGTTATTGGTCATCTGTTGCTCTTCTACAAATGCCTGGTATCTGTCTTATCTGTGTTGCTGTTATGTTGGTCATACTGTCCAATAATTAATATATTACATGTTAAATTTTGCAAATGTATATTGTTAATATTTTGTCTCATTTAATGTTAATTTTTAGGTTTTTAATTGTATGTTTTTTCCTAGAGAAGTTTGAAAATTTTAGATAGCTAAATCTGTCAGGGTTTTCTTTTATGGCTTTACATAAAATTTATACAAAGTTTTTAAAGATTTTATATTTGGTTCTAGAATATTTGAAAGTAGGTAAAAGTGGTTAATACATTTAACAACCTTTTTCTTCATAAGTTGGAATGCCCTTTATATGCCTTTTCTTTCCTGTATTCATGGATCTGTGTCTGCATTCTACACTGAAGAGCTACACTAGGGCGGTTTCCTTCTGGAAGGAAGACTCAGGGCATTTGTGAATCCCAGATATAATTATGCCTCTCTATCTCCCATACTTCCTAGGTGTTTCCTCCTCAGGTGCCTGCATCTTTGCTCTTCCTTCACTGCTAAAAACCATTCCACTGGCTGCAACTTCATCTTTCTCTCTAATAATCATTTGTCACTCAGACTTTTCATGCAGAAGGGTCAGATACAAGCAGGGCAAAGGCATTTCCAAAGAATATAAACAAATCCTCTACCCGTGGTCGGCAAACTGCGGCTCGCGAGCCACATGCGGCTCTTTGGCCCCTTGAGTGTGGCTCTTCCTAAGCCTTAGGAGTACCCTAATTAAGTTAATAACAATGTACCTACCTATATATTTTAAGTTTAAGAGATTTGGCTCTCAAAAGAAATTTCAATCGTTGTACTGTTGATATTTGGCTCTGTTGACTAATGAGTTTACCAACCACTGCGAGGCACTCCGAAGCATGGGAAAGAATGAAGCATCCTTACCAACAGAACAGAACTCAGATTTTCAGAATTGATCTAATACAATGCCATTAATCCCCAATTACTTTTGTCCTAATCACAATGCAGGAAAGAGCTGATCCCTTTCTTCCTTCCTTGGGGACAACAGCCTTCAATGACCAAAGAGCCATATTAGAGAAGTGTGGACAAGAGGAGATGAGGTCATAGAGTTAGATGATCAGAGCATTGGATGTAGCTTTTGATAAAGGGCACACCATTGTCAGACAGCACTAGTCCAGCTAGCCATGCAATTTGAAGATTGTTCTAGAGTTTCCTGAGCTCCTCTTTCAGCTTTGGAGAAAGCTGATGAGGAGAAAAAATGAGGTAAAGCAAGAGAACACAAATATCAAGTAGACACCCTCTCCATTAGGTTACCCATCATTATCCTCTCTGCCACTGAGTCAGAGCTCAAACAGGAGCTGCATGCACAGTGTTTGACTTTGTCTCCAGCTACCTAACTGCAGTGGAAGAGCATAGCTGGAGAGCTTCCTGCAGAACATGACAGCACCTGTATGTTTCATTGTCATGTAAGAATCAAGGGGGCTGACTGGATTGGGAGTTAGACAGTTTTATTGAAGCCTGTCTCTGCTAAAGCATTCTAATTGTATGAGGTTTCAGAGGTGAGATGAAGATGCACATCTTTCATTATGCAACAAAAATACCACTGAAACAAAACTGAGAAACTCTGGAGATTTGTGAAATAAAATTTCCTAAGAACCTCTGTCTTTATAGAAACAACCTCAACATGGGAGGACGTTTTACGTGTGCAATTTTAAAATGAGACACAATAAAGAAACTTCTCTTTCAGAGATAAGAAAGCACACAGATGGGACTATGGATTTTGATGCTGAAATACTTCCCGTGATCTGTGGAGAAATGGTGGGCATGTTAATTAAGAGAAAATTTGAACGAGGTAGGTTTCAAGGTTCACTTTAATCTGCAACCACTATGTGAGGGAATCACAAAAAGTAATGGAATACCCTGATCATTCAAGAAATTTGGGCCCCAGTTTTGTCTTGAGAAGAGGTAGGGTCCCCAAGATGATATTTTTACACTTTAAGAAATGGTGCATAAGTTCTCACTTCCACATGGAAGTGTCCATGAGGATGCCCAAGGAACCAAAGAGAAGTGCAGAAATGTCAGTCTGTGGATGGAAAATATTGCATATTTTACTTTGAATCAGCCTCCACCTTCATATCCTATACCCCTTCTGGAAACCATCATCAGGATATATGTTTAATGTAGTGAAAAGTTCACAAAATTTAGAACCAGAAAAATGTGAGTCCCAGCTTCAGCTCTGCCAAGAGTGACTGAATAAAGAATGGGACCTCTCTGAGCCTGATACTTCTCATCTAAGAAATGGATAATAATTAAAAACCTGCCTCATGGTGTGACTTTGAGAGTTAATTTACATATTGACTATAAAATGTGTTGTGATTTTTAACATAAAGCTTTCCAATAATTGTCTATTATGATAAGCTTCATATCAGATTAATATTCTTTTGTGAACAAATAAAATAAATAAATGTTTGCATCATAACTATTTTTAAATAGCTTTACTGAGCTATAACTCACATATCATATAATTCACCTCTTAGAGTGTAGAATTCACTGTTGAGTTTTTTGTTTGCTTGGCTTATTCACAAGATTATAAAACCATCATCACAATCTAATTTTAGAACCTTTTTGTCCCCTACTAAAGGAAACACCATGTCTCTCAGTAGTCAATACCCATTCCGCCTCACCCCACTACCCAGCCCTAAGCAACCATTAATCTATTTTATGATCTATAAAACTGGCCTATTCTAAGCATTTCACATCAATAGACTCATGTGACATGTGCTTTTCTGTGACTGGTTCTTTCACACAGCATGATGTATTCAAGGTTCATACATATAGTACCACATTTAGTATATTTCATTTTTTTATTGTCAAATACTATAATAGTCCATGGTATGGGTATAAAATATTGCATTTATCTAAAGTTTGGGTTTTCTCTCTCTTTAGCTATCATGAATAATGCTGTTTTGTGTAAAGTTTTTGGTGAACATATATTTTTAATTATTTTTGCTATATACTCTGGAGTGGAATTGCAGGATACATGGCAATTCCATGTTGCATTTGTTGAGGGAAAAAAACAAACTATTTTCCACAGTAATGCACCAGTTTATATGCTCATCAGTGAAATCTGAGGGCTCCAATTTCTCTGCATTCTCACCAATACTTGTTATTGTCGGTCTTTTTCATTACCGCCATCCGAGTGAGTGTGATGTAATATCTCAATGAGGTTTTGATTTCCTTTGCTCTAATGAATAATGTTGTTAAGTGTAACACTATCTTTTATACACAAGTTAAATTTTCTACTGAAAATATTTCATATTATTTTAAAGTCAGCTACCCATGATTTCAGGGATAGAAAAGTATCTGCTCAATAAAGCCAATGAACTGGAAGAAAATTGCTGTAATACAGGACACAGATGTTGCTTTGAAGCCATTGTGAGAAACAGGACCAGGACTTGAGATTTCAAACCAAAGCAAGAAATCCCCTGGGAGGGGACTCACAAGGCTGGGTTTGGGGATTCTCAAGTATGAAATGTGAGGCCAGACTTTTCTGCTAGTGATCTTGTACCCAAATTGGGTGGCTTCAGATGCAATGTAGTGGGAAGTCAGTGTCTGAGCTCTGAGGACAATGAGGTTTCAGATTCAACTTACCCCGGTCTTACAGGATCCACGGTGAAGTGTATAAGAAGCCAGGATGGAAATTGGTTCACCCTACAAGAATTTGAACTTAAAGGAGGCGTCAAAAACGCTAACTGGAAAACGAGTGTGCGCTGCAATGGAAGAACCCTAAAATGGCTGATGGAGGTATTACAGTGACAGGAACTTGGAAGTGATTTTCCTGGTTGCACTCTAAGATAGGTCACTTTTTGTCCACCAAATATATGTTGACTGACAACTACCACCCCAAGTCCCGACATTATGCTTGTCCCACACTCATAACTTAATACAAGGCAGTGCATTGATTTGTCAAAGAGGCTCCGTTGAGGTAGATGCAGGGAAAGGTCATTCTGACTCAGGTGCTTGCAGACAACTTTAGGCACTGAAAGAAAGGAGACAGTCTATGGCCAAACAAGTGTGCAGAAGGCACTCCAGAGAAAGAATGGTGCGAAAACCAGAACCACAACTAATGTGGCTCCGTGGATTGAAGTAGATAGTGTGTTAAACAGCATAATCCATCAATTGGGGTTGTTTGTGGAAGGATTTAATGCCAGGCTATGTAGTTTAAACTCATACCATAGACAATGCAGAACCATGAAGGTCTCCTGAGGTGGGAAGTGACATATTTAAAACAGTATCTCAGACAGCATGGGGCCTGGAAATGATTTCACTGTCTTTCAGCCCAAGAAACCTGTAGTCAAACTACAATCCTCAGCTCCAATGTCACCCTCTCTGAATATTCCCTGACTGACCTGCCTTGTCATCCCTTCCCTGCGTCCCTGGACCCCAATATTAAGGCCCTTCTCACAGTTTTATACTTGTCCTTCCATGCAATCCCTTATTCTCCTAGATCCCTCTAGTTTTACACATCTTTGTGGGATCAGCATTGTTCAGAGTGTCTTATACCCTGTAGGTATGGGATACATGTGTAATGACTGAATAGCCTGGTGTAAAGATGTAAGCTTGAGTGGCACTGGTAGAAATAGAAAGGAGGTGAGAGGTGTTAAAGAGATTGTGAATGAAAGGCTCTTAAAACTTAGGGGAAAAGCACAAGAGCAAGGAAAAAGGTTCTGAAGATGACTTTCTGGGTACCATTGATTGTGTATGCCTAGAATCTCCTTCCTCCAGTAGTTAATCTTCTTCTAGAAAGAAGAAGAACAGGTGAGTAGAGGGAGATGGTGTCTCATTCAGATGCCTTGGTTTGAGCTGACAGTGGGACATCAAGTGGAAATATTTGGGAGGAGGTTGCAATGCCAGACTCACAAAACATAAACACAGGCTAACCATACTCTTGGATCTTTTTATCTTTCAGGAAAATTTTCTACCTCAACCTCCAAGAATATATGGCAAGATAAAAAAGGTGATTATTACTTAATACAAGTGCTTATTACATAACTAATTTTATATGTACAGCATCTTTTTATGGTTTCTCAGTTTTGTATTTAACATTGTTTCCTCTTCTCCTCTCCTCTGTCTTTATTTTATTTAATTAAGTTATTCATTTTGCAAGTGCCTTCAGATTTGTTACATTGAACATTAGGTTGTATGCAAGGTCACCTTTGAATGGTAAACCATTTGAGATGAGAATAATAAGAAGCCATCTCATAGCTGAGTTTTAGCTATAGTTGCAGATGTCAGGGAGTCCAAGTTGTAAAAGCAAACATAATTATGGAATACATAAAGACATTTCTTAATGAGGTCACAGACTCATCTTTAAATCAGCACAGATTTTTTTTGTAAAGGTTATTGTATTCTAACTTTAATGAAATCTGATGGAGCAAAAATTTGCTCACCATCATCCAGAAGAACCTGATCTAGTACAGAGTCTATATTGGGACATAAACAAAACCATGTACTATTCCATAAGATGGGCAACTCGAAGCATATTTCTCTTCTAATTTTTTACATCATCTTCCATCCTTCTATAAAATATACACACAGACATACAGAATACTTTATCAAGCAGAAATTACTGGCAATTTTCATGAGGATGGTGTTGTTGGAGAAGGAGCTTTTGGGAGACTGATGTGTCTTACATGAGGGTCTGACCTGGAAATTGTTTACTTTAATGCCACCCCTTTGGTTCTACTCAGGGGCTGTGCAGGCCACCTGTCTCTCCATGAAAGTGATTTCTCCCTCTACGGAAGAAGGCTATCAAGGCAACAAACAAAATACATAATGGGCAGTGTAGATTCAAGACAAAGTGACGATTTCTCCAATATTGAGTGTGAATGAGAG
The DNA here is from genome assembly GCF_000412655.1 of Myotis brandtii. Classification (NCBI taxonomy): domain Eukaryota; kingdom Metazoa; phylum Chordata; class Mammalia; order Chiroptera; family Vespertilionidae; genus Myotis; species Myotis brandtii. The sequence goes on along the minus strand of NW_005370872.1, from coordinate 110,583 downwards.
CTTGAAAAGGAGGGAAAGGTGAAAATTTCAGAACAGGTTGCACATAGCTGGCTACTGAGACTTTATCTTCCAGAAATGTGAAGTCCAGGCCTTTACATTAACTGAAATTCTGGTTCTTTTGAACTACCAGTCCTTGGGACATTTTACCCACTGGGTTTATTGAAGATAAATTGTTGTTTGACCTATTCAGTGACTACTTTAAACAGCAGTATTTCCACCATTCTCCATGTACTATCTAAAGTTACTCAATATGGAGTATCTAAAAGAGCTAGTACTCAACTTCCAATGCACAGGTTCTATCTTTATCCATGGGTGCAATACTTTGCAGCAACAAGGCTCAATTGCCCCTTTATTTTGTGTCTCCTTGATCAAGAACAGAAATGACCCAAAGTGACAGATCTCAGGACCCATTACTACCTCTGTAGGTCCTCTTTGCCTCCAAGAACTTGTCTTGTTGATAAAGCCTCCTGGTTTCTGGAAATTTAAATGTCACTCATGACACCACTCAACAACTTCCTGTCTCCTGATGAGGGCCACCTGTACTTTCTAGTGACAGCTTCTGTGTTGTCAAATAACTTGATATACACTGCCAAACAATCATTTATCGTATGTTAATATTTACTAAAGAGATAGCATGTAATCTCTTTTCCTAAGTGAAACAATACTCATTTATTTACTCATTCAACATATAAATATTGAGTGCATAAAAATGCCCAATTTCCATTGAAGAACATTAAAATAATATCCCTGACCTTAGTATTGTTTCAACTTCATTGTCTACCATGGAAGATTAACTATTGGAGGAAGGGGATTCTAGGCTTACACTAAAGCAATGAAAGTGTAGTACCTGGTAGTCAGCTTCCTGTGAAAAGTCAGTGAGGTGCCATCTTGGGATTTGGATCACAGGGAGATGAGGATAGTCTTCTGGAAGAGGAATTGTAATATCAAGTGTGTTGAATTCATTTTAACTTTTGGGTGGTGTCCCAGAAGAGCTACAGGAGGTGGTAGAGTTATCTATGTGGTACTGTATGGTTCCCAGAACCCTGAATGATAGATGGTCATGTCATACTACCCATGGTGAAGAGTCTGTAGGTAGAAAGCAACTGTTTCAGCATGAGTGGCCTCACTCTTATTAATAGTCTTTCCTATGATAGATATTACAGGCCAATTCATCATTGTCTTATTATATCCTCAGGCATTAAAACTCACACTTGTGCAGGCTAAATCTCAACTCAAGTTGCACACTGGAATCATCTGAAGACCTTTGAAAAATAACATTGCCTGAATCCCACTCTAGACAAAATCTCATTTAAATCCTTCTGAGTTATGATTCAGACATTAGAATTGTTAAAATGTCTTCAGATGATTTTGATACACAAGTTACTCATTCCATAACTTAGGGAGAATACCAATGCCTGTGCCTCAAATCAGAAAAATTGATTCAGAATCTCTGATGTTGGGACCAGGAATTTAGTATTTTATATACTCTCCTTGACAATTCAAATGTGCAGCTGGGCTAAGAAACAAAGAGCCTCAGAGAAAAGGGTTCTAAACGTGATTAAAGATTATGGATGCAGGATTCTTATGCACTGCTTATATTTGTTATTTTTTTGTTCTGAAGAGAGGGTCAGCACTTTCTGAAGAATGATGATGGTAATCTGTGAATCCTTATAGAGAGGAGAAGGAAAATGGCCCCAGGTCTCCATGCTAGAGCAGTCTCATATTGCACTGGGGATGTGATTCAGGATTCTCTGGAACACTGAATGGGAGCTGTTGGCAAGATGCTCCTTGAGCCTTGCACTTTCTCATATATGGTCACTAACAGAAGTCATGTGTTTTTAAAAATATATTTTATATTGATTTCAGAGAGGAAGGGAGAAGGAGAGAGATAGGAACATCAATGGTGAGAGAGAATCATTGATAGGCTGCCTCCTGCACTCACCAGACTGGGGATTAAGCCCGCAAACTGGGCATGTGCCTTGTCCAGGAATCGAACTGTGACCACCTGGTTCATAGGTCGACACAACCACAGAGCCACACTGGCCAGGCTCACATATGGCCACTTTTAAAAGCAAAAGAAATGACCAGAATTTTGTTTCCCCAAGATAAAAATTTCCATCCAAAAGTTCGGAACAAGACTCAAAATAACTTTTAGCAACTTTTCATCTTTTATTACTTTCTGCACAAAGAGAAATAACATAGCTGTGTTCCAAATTACTGTGTCCATTTGCTAAAAGGACATTTCTGATATTTGTGTGTTGTTAACCGAAATATGATACAGACTGAGAAACAGACCACTTTTTGTTATGTATTAGGGTTGGAAGCATTTTTTAGGGTCTCAGCAGACCTGTGCTCAGTGAACCTTAGAGGGATGACAGAACTAACAAAGTAAGCTTAGCAACTACTGTGAGGAGGATTGGGTATAGATAGAATTTTGGATACTAGTGAGAGTATAGAGCCAGAAAGGATTCTCAGGTTTGTGGCGGAAGGTGTATGTTTTATAAAATGAAAGTGCTAGGAAAGAACATGTAGTGGGTGTGAGGACAGAATACATTAAGTTTTCCCTGGATGAGTTTGGGTTGTGCTTTCATGGCTCAGGAGGAGGTGATGGGTGAGCATAGGGATGTGCACAAATGCAGAAGACAGGCTAAACATTTGGGAGCTGGAGACATAGCGATGTAACTGCAGTTTTGAGAGTGATTCAATGGAAACCTGAGAGATTCTGTCTAAATGTTGGAGGAAGAGAAGGACGAGAAATGAAAGATATGCAGCAGTGAGACTGATAGAGTGATGGCATGCGCCACACGTGTTTAGAGAAAGGAGAAATGGTCATGGCAGAGAAAGCTGGACGCTGTCATCCCTGCCTCCTCCTGCTCCTCAATGGACCGCTTTTGCTCCACCCAGCACTCATCAATGGGTGGCCAGTCCCCAAGCCAGTCTCATTTGTGTCACTTCAGATGGTCACAAGAGGGTAGGAATTTCTCCAATAGGCCATGGGATAGACAGGATGTTTCTATCTGGTACAGAACAGCCCTCAAGATGTTTGCAAGCTGTCTGGAATCTCTCAGAAGGCAGACCCAGGAAAGCAACCAGGAGCAAACATAGTTACTGATTCATAGGTAAATGTTGCTTTTCATTTTTGAAAAAAGAGAGGAAAAAGTGGTTTTCTGTTTTAATCACGAGGGATGCATATCCACCCAACAGTTTGGGGGATGGCAAATAACAGCATCTGTTACCTGACAGATGGATTGACAGGTGTTTATTAGTCACATATACTCCCACATTGAGAAAAGAGGGCAGTGCCAGCCATGCAGGCCTCACCAAGGTTGCCCTAAGGAATGGAGGGAGCAACCAGGGGCTGTGGAGGGTGAGGTGTGCCCTGGTTTCCCTGAGAGGTTGTAGCTGGCTTGTTTGAACAATTCTGTGGGTGGCAGGGCACTGAAACCTGTTATTCTAGGATGAGCAGGGTTATAAAAGCTCCCCTGGAAAAGGTCAGACAGGTAAACAATGCTCCTTGCCAGGGGACCATGTGTACCCTGCCCATCCTGGACTATCAGGTTTCACTGCCCTGTCAGCCACAGAAGCTCTGGTTTTACAGCAAAACCTTTCCTAATCACAAAGGCCCCTCTTCCTGAACTTCACCACAGACCAAGAGTTTTTTTTTCTGAAACCTCCATTCCATGCAGTTGGCTCACAGCTCAGGGAGAAGCACATAACTGTCCATGATGGTTTGCACAAAGATAATGAGATTCAAATTCCCACAGTGCTGGTCTTCAGGGTCTCACTGTGGTTACAGACATTGTTTTACCTTCTAGCTGGAAAACGCAGAGAAATGCATGATCTGCTGGGAAGAAGGAAAGTTCATCTACTGCTGTGTTTGTCGGATGGGATTTCATGGGGACTGTCACCTCCCACCTGTGGAACCTCAGAGGTTTGTGAGATGCAGCCCCCTCTCCTTTCAAAGACCTTCCTCCTGCCATGCACACTCCCCCTGCAGAGTTCCTCCTTGTGTCCTGATGGGGAAAGAGCAGGGCCAGGGGTACATAGTCCAACAATATGATGTGGGGAGCTGTTAAAAATGCTATCAGTAGGAAGTTACTGTTCTCTTCTCACCTTTAGGAGGCTGAAGTCTGTAGCTGGGTGCTTCGCCTATATACACTACTGTCCTTTCCAGAACTATCCACCACAGACTCTTGTTCACAGGAGTGCAAATGCCAGTTGTTTGTGTTCTGTGCGTATTCAGAACAGACAGTAAATAAGGACAGTTTCCCTTATTTTGGCATGTTCTCAACAGGTTAGTGGAGGCACAAGGCCTCCAGGGGTTAAGGCCCACTCTCTGACATTCAGGCATGAAGGCAGGACTCTTTGTTCTCTCAGAAGCTCAAACGAGGAAAGGGGAGCCCAACACTCACCTTGACACCATCTTCCACCCAATAAACCTCTGCTGCTACTCTAGGGACCAGGGTTACCACATGAGAGTCCTGGAGAATCTGAGAGCTGTCCCCTCATTCCCTGGCTGTGCCCATTCCTGAAAGGAGAACATTGGCAGCTGTGGGAACGAAGGTGTTTCTAGGCTTGCCTTGCTCACTTACTTCTGACATCTCAGGATCCCTTGGAGATGTACCTTCTGCACAATGGAATTGTCTTCACGAAGTCAGAAGCAGTGCTACAGTGAATCTGAAGTCCTGGCGAGACAGATGGGATCAGAAGAGAAGTCGGTGAGTTGTATTTGACCCAAGACATCTCCCTTCTGCTCACATGAGAAGTCAAACAGTCATGGGTGAAGGGAAGGGTGTCAAAGGGTGCCTGCTCTTCTGACCATGCCTCAAACACACTGAAAACGCACCAGAACCTGCTCACAGAAAACAAAACAAAAAAACAACAACTCAGCTATTACATGTTAGTGTCCAAGAGCAATCCCTGTTTGGGGAAACTTCCAGAAGATTACTGTGTTCATGCTTCTGCCTAGACATGCATATGGGCTCACTCTTGCCAAGCTGCTTTTCATTCACAGTCTCCTTCTTTGCAGAAATGTGAATTCCTACTCCTAAAGGCCTATTGCCATTTCGAGACCAACGTTTTTCCGAATATTCCACATGAAAATTATGTGAGTATCAACGACAAACCATGTATAGGCCCCATAATGTTACCCAACCTTGACACAGACACTTAGGAATCTGTTATCTGAAGCCCATGGGAGGGGGGGGCATGAGCTGCTTTTACCTTTACCTTGTATTTCCTCTAGATTTTATGGGAATCCACAGAATGTAGACATTGAACTTTGTCAGTAATGCTCCTATTGATATATTTTTCATCAGTTTCAAAAGGCTTCTCAATGCCTAGAGACACTTAGGAGATTGGATGAAATCAAGAATAGTCTAAATAAAGGATGTTATGCCCAAGTGGAGGGGTTTGTGCTTGAAATGAACAACATCTTTCAGGATCCTAAGGTAAGGGGCTCTCCCTGCTTCCATTTCATTTTCTACTCATTGAGTCACTCTACCTGCATTTCCTGGTACTGGGAGATTTTAGAGTTTCCCTCATCCTATGACAAGCCAATACAAGCAAGGATTTAGGAAGTGACTGGGTTTTTAAATTGAGGATTTAAGCTCACCAGAGAGAACAACAGTGAATAAGGAGTTGTCCCTGCAACCAGACTCCAGGCCCCTGAGAGCTCATTCCTCTCCTCAGAAGTGACCATTGAGAACAGTGGTGTCCTCCCTGTTTCAAACCTAAGGAGTAAATTGCTTCCTAAAGTCATGCTATCCTTCTTACCTCTTCCCAAATATACTCAAACAGAACTCTCAGAGGTCCCAAGCTGCAGATTCCTTTGCATGTAAATGAACCATATACAGTAACATATCACCAGAGGGGAATAGAATTGACAATGTAAAAGGAATATCATTGATTGTACATCTGTAATATTTGATTATTACTAAGGCCTTAGATGACTTTTCTAACTTTCACTAAAAGAAACAAACCAAAGCCAATGACTAAGAATCATCAGTGTAGTAATGATTTCCCATGTCTGTCTAAACAACAAGGCTTAATCATGCTCTTAGGAAACAAACTCTTAGATGCTTGAGTTTCTAAACTTAACCTGGTTAATGTAACTTAGGTGTTTAAGACAAGAGTCCTGATCATTTTCAGTTGTAAGTTGTCTAATGGCATGACATTGAGCATCATTATGTTTGTCTGTTTTTTTCTCCAGCAAAATGACTCAGACCTACTAAAGGAGGAATTTAAGAAGAATTTCAAACAAGTCTTTGCTATTCAGAAAGCAAATCAGAACAGTTCACTGGTGTAGTGGATGCTGTTGATACCCTGGAAAATCCCACTTTCAGGCAGATTTCTCATCCCCCCGCTGTTATGAGTGTTGGCTGCTGATGCCACCTCTCCCCAATGTATTGCTTTGTGCCAAATGGAGGCAGAGTCACTTGAAGGCTACATCTCTTTGTGCTGGGGGTTCGTTCCCAGCACCAAGTCTGAACTAACCATGTGAAGTGATTCATGTTCCTGCACTCCCCAGAGACTACCTAGAGCTAGTCTCCAGCTATGCCCATTTAAAATAGTCCTTGTTTAGCATTTCCCACCATGGTATCCTGCTTCCATTATCCCTCTTCCTCATGAGAGAATTCTCACAATAAATCATTTAATGATTTTATCTCAGGCTTTGCTTTTAGGGAACCCAACATCACATAATCATCTTAGCAGCCAGCCCTAAGCATGGAGTTCTGAGTTGGATCACTGTCTAGCCATATGGTAACAGGTAGAATATTGATAGGTCCTGGGGTACTAAAACAGTGCAGTTGCATAAACATTCACCTGTAGGGGAAGAGGTACTGATGCAATTGTCTAGCATTTAAAAAGAAAAAAATAGTAACTATAAGAACTGTATGATTAGGTGGCTATTTCTTTTTTAAAAACTATTTTAAATTTGCTTTTATTGATTCCAGAGAGAGGAGGGGAGAGGGAAAGGGACAGAAAAATCAATTATGAGAAAGAATAATTGATCTTCTGCCTTCTGTACACCCTCTATTGGGGATCAAGCACTCAACCTTGGCATGTGCTGTGACCAGGAATCAAACCCTGACCTTCTGGTTCATGGGTTGATGCTCAACCACTAAACAACACCGTCATGGCTAGATGGCTATTTCTAAGCTCCATTAAAGTATTTTAAAAAGTTCATGACAGGCTTATATATATTAATTACCACCTGCAACTGTAAGGTAAACAGTGGAAGGCTTGGTGCAGGCCCTAATTTTAAGAATGACAGAACTTCTGCCCACCCAGAATGTCTCAGTTGGTTAAGCATTGTCCTGTGTAGAGAAAGGTTTGCCAGTTCCATTCCCTGTCAGGGCACATACCTGGGTTATGGCGATCCCAGATCAGGATGTATATGGGAGGCAACTGATCAATGTCTCTCTCTCTCTATCGCTGTCTCTATCTCTATCTCTTTCTCTGTCTAAGCATGTGCTCAGGTGAGGATTATATCTTTAAAAAGTGATAGAAATTCAGAGAAGACTGAATTCTAAGCTCATGGTGGCCTCTTGTGCCAAAGTCAAATCCCTGATAAAGAAAGCATGAAGACCTGAAACTCAGAGTGGGGCTTTCTAAGTAGATGCACCTGAGAACTCTGAACTCTAGATCCTTCTGAACCCACTGTCCTGCAAAAGAGACCCCTGTCCCTGTTTGTAGACAGACTTTTGCCCTATCCACCGCTTTGTCTGAACGAAGATTATGCAGAGTTCTCTCAGCAAGATCAAACTAGGAATCTTCTAGATGAGCCTGCTAGCTGAAGAGATGGTTTACTCCAACAGAGTGCAGGTCTGGCCAACATGTACTAAGAGGTGCCAGGAGATTGTGTGTGGGAGTGGATCCTGGAAAAACAATGTTAGAATGTGAAACATGATGGGAGGATGCTGATACAGGCACACTCTCCTGGGCCACAGAGTTTAATTTAATTAGCCTGGCAAGGTCCAAGGGCAATGATTCTAATATGCTCCTGGGTGGCTCTTAGAGGCTTGCTATAGCACAGTGCACACTAGATGAAGTGGAATAAGAAATATCAGACTTACCCTAGCCAGTTTTGCGTGGTGGACAGATAGCGTTGGCCTATGGACTGAAAGGTTCCTGGTTCAATTCCAACCAAGGGCACATGCCCGGGTTCTGGGTTCCATTTCCAGTAGGGGGCATGCAGGAGGCAGCCAATCAATGATTCTCTCTCATTATTGATGTTTCTATCTCTCTATCCTTCTCTCTTCCTGTCTGAAATCAATAAAAATATATTTTTAAAAAGGAAGTCTGCCAGGCCAACAATTATAAAAGAGATCCAAAAGCCTTAGAAATATGTCATGACTTCACTCTGTACAACTGGAAATTCCATCCATGGGGTTACTGTGTCTTCAGATGCCTCAAAGACACCACCTTAACAAGGCAATAAAGGATGAACTGTTGAGACGGCAGCTGCATTCTTGAAATGCTCAGTCCAGACTATCCTATGTAGGTTGGAGTAATGAAGGAATGATTTACAGAGCTGGATTCCCTAACAAACGAAATGATAGGACTCCAGAATAACTGAAGCTAAGAGGCAGCATTAACTGTCACAGCAGGATGAGTAATTTGTGTAATGGGCAACAAGCTTAGAATCACAACCAGGGACCCTGGCTCATAGATGTCTAAGAAATTAGCTACTAGAAGATGCTGTTCTTACATGCAAGACACATGAGCAGTTAACAAGGATATTACTTTATATATGTCATCAAAAGAGATTATAAATAGATGATCAGATGGTTGAAATATTACTTCAATGAAGAGTCAACATTCCTTGCACACCTTCCAGACCTTAGCCAATTCTTGACTCAGAAGCTGTTGATGGCAGTTCTTACAAGAAAGGACTGTGCAAATGTATACCATAATAATTCCCTGAATTTATCTCCACAGGCACATATGGCCATTTATTCAAGTAACATATATGCAAAACAAAGAAAACTCACAGAAATTTTAAGGGTTATTGATACAGTATACGAGTTGATACCTTGGGACCCAAGACACCATAATGGCCCCTGTTAGAGTGTATGGAGGTAAGGTAATGTCTATCTAATGGTGAATCCACTCAATCTACAAATTTCCCAAGCTCCTAAGTGTATAATCAGGACACACAAACAGGTGTTTTTTTTTTTACCATTCATTTCTTAATCTATAAAATAACAATGACTCTCCTAGGAGAGACCAAATAGAAGACTCTGAAACAGAACTTTTCCATGCTGAACACAGTAGGTTAAAAGCAGTATTGTATTTCTGAGGAAGGAGGGAATGACAGAAGTTGGTGCCACCTGCTATGGTTGAAGTATGAAAGGGTTATAATCCCCTTTACATCTTGATATGATTCAGTAGTCTGGCTTAGGAAAAAGCTAGATGATTCCTGGCTACTAGATAACTACTAGAAACTTAAGCAAAGGTGGGGCTTATAGACCTGTAAAGTTTGGAAGAAGACGTTGCTGACTTATATGCACTCATACCAACACAAGGAATCAAGGATCACGAAGATTCAGGTGAATAGTACACTGAAAAAAGCAAAAATGACTGTACTCTAATAACTACCCCTAAGGAAATTAGATATATAAATTATCTGAAAAACATTTCAGAATAATCCTCTGAAAGAAGTTCAGTGAACTACAAGACACTATATACAGACAAATCAATAAAATTGGGGGCAGAGAGGGGGTGGAGAACAAAATGAGAAGTTCACCAAAAAGACAAGAAACTATGAAAGTGTCCTCAAGCTGAAGAATACAATAACTGAACTGAAGAATTTAATAGAGAGCATTAACAGCAGATCCAGTCAAATAGAAGAAAAAAATCAGTGAGCTAAAAGATAGGTTATTTAAAAGTATTTATTCAGAGAAGGAAAGAAGAGTGAAGAATGCCTACAGGATTTATAAGACATTATTAAGAAAATCATATACTCATAATGGGAATTTCAAAGGAAAAAAGTTAAGAAATGGACAGAAAGTCTATTTAAAACAATAATGGTTAAAAACTTCCCATGTTTGAGAGCTGCTTGAGACTAGGATCCTGGCCTCAGTACCACCCAGTCTGGTCTCAAATGCAAACCGGGACCCTACAGCCACTGTGGACAGAGACCTGTGACCACAGCTGCACACCCACAGACACCAGGAATCCAGACATCCGGCTGCGCTTTCTGTGAGTCACAGAGCCCATCCCCCTCCCTGCCGGCTAGCAGCAAGGCCATAGGAACTGCTAGACCCTCCCCTTGCACAGGGCTGTAGCACCGCTACAGGAATTTGAGCCTGGGCATGCATGGACACTGGGAATCTGTTCTCCGCAATGCAATCGGGCGACCAAACCCCACGCCCAAGCAGGGTTGGCAGTGCCACCTGACTTCGATTCTGGGTAAGCACACACGGAAGTCTGTTTTCTGCAGCACAGGAGTGCACCTCCTGCTGACACAGTGCTACTGTGAAACCTAGTCCCCCAAGTATACCTGGGACCCAGATTCTCCACGCGAGAGGCAGCATTTAGCACCAGTGACTTGACTCTGTTTCTCATCACATGCGCATGGGATCATGGATTCCCAGTGCATTCACACTAAGAGCCATTGGCTCCAATTCTTGGTGCATGCACACACAGGGACCCTGATTCTCTGCTTGAGGCCACACCAAGCAACAGAGACTCTGATACTCGATTCTTGGTGCAGACACAGGGGAACTCTGACTCCTGGCATGTGCTAGGGGACTTTGATTTTTGGCACATGCCAGAAGGGTCTCTGTTTCAGTGCAGCGCAGGTGGGTCCCTGGTTCTAGGTGTGCGCACGAGGCCACATTGAGTGCCAGTGACTCTGATCCTGGGCGAGCGTGGCTCCAACCAACCCAGGGCAGCTACACGTCTTGGTGTTGGAGCTCTTCAGTGACACGTGGGTTGTGCAAAGCTCCCAATTCACACAGCCCAGGACCATGCAACTAGAAGTTTGAACCTTCTGGTGATAGTCAGAATGGGGAGATGACACAATCCCCAGAGGAAAGAAAATGAGGAGTCGCCAAAAAAGGAAATAAGTGAAATGGAAGCATGCAACATGACAGAAAAAGAATTCAGAGTAATGGTCATACAGTTCATACACTGGATGGATGAGAATATCAACAACCTATGCAAAAATCAGGAAGAAATCAAAAGTGATATAGCTACAATCAGAAACACCATGGGAGGTTTCAATAGTAGACTGTAAAAAGCAGAGGACCAAATTAGTGAGTTAGCAGATAAGTTAGAGAAACAAACTCAATCTGAACAGCAACTGGAGAAAAAAAATAAAAAGCAGGAGGAGAACCTAAGGGAGCTTTGGGACAACATGAAACGAAGTAACATACATATAATATGGCTGCCAGAAGGACAAGAAGAGCAGTAAGGATTAGAAAATCTATTTGAAGAAATAATGACAGATATGGGGAAGAAAAAAGTTACACAAGTACAGAGAGTCCCAAGCAAGATGAATCCCAAAAGACCCACACCAAGACATGTCATCATTACAATGGCAAATGTTAATGTCAAAGAGAGAATCTTAAAGACTGCAAGAGAGAGACAGAGAGTTACCTACAAAGGATACCCCATCATATTATCAAATGATTTCTCAACAGAAACACATCAAGCTAGAAGGGAATGGAGGAAGGCATACAAAGTGATGCAAAGCAAAGGATTGAATCCAAGAATACTCTATTCAGGCTCCCGCCACCACCGCTGTGCTGGCAGCTGGCAGCCTGGCTTGTGGCTGAGCAGAGCTCCCCCTGTGGGAGCATGCTGACCACCAGGGGGCAGCTCCTGCATTGAGCGTCTGCCCCCTGGTGGTCAGTGTGTGTCATAGTGACCAGTCATTTCCAGTCGTTCTGCTGTTAGGGTCAATTTGCATATTACCCTTTTATTATATAGGATAGAGGCCTGGTGCACAGGTGGGAGCCAGCTGGTTTGCCCTGAAAGGTGTCCCGGATCAGGGTGGGGGTCTGTTGGGGTGCCTGGCCAGCCTGGGTGAGGGGCTGAGGGCCATTTTCAGGCTGGTCAAGCCCCCCATTGGGGCCCCTCACCTCATGGGGGTGTGGCCAGCCTGGGTAAGGAGCTGAGAGCCATTTTCAGGCTGCCCACAGCCCCATCAAGGTGGGGGAGTCCTGCTGGGGTGCCTGGCCAGCCTGGGTAATGGGCTGATGGCCATTTTCAGGCTGACCATGCCCCCCGGTGACCCAAGCTCCCAGTGTCTCCTTTTTTTCTATTTTTTCCCTGGGATTTATTTATCTTCTATAATTGAAACTTTGTAGCCTTGAGCAGAGCCCAGGTCCAGCTGGAAGCCTGGGTTGCCTCTGGCAATCCAGGCACTCAGCCCCTCCTTGAGTGGAGGCCACAGCTGGCTGGAAGCAGGTATCTGGGATTTATTTATCTTTTATAATTGAAACTTTGTAGCCTTGAGTGGAGCCCAGGGTCAGCAAGGGCAGGCAGGAAGCTTGGATTCCTCCATTGCCAGGGGCAACACAAGCATCCTGCTTGCTCCAGCTCCGTGGCCACCGCCATCTTAGCTGGGTTAATTTGCATACTCGTTCCTGGTGGGCATGGCTGGTGGGCATGGCTTGAGCATAGCAGAGGGGTGGTTAATTTGCATGTTTCTCTTTTATTATATAGGATGAGTGGGTTACCAAAGAGATCAAAATAGAAATAAAACACACCCTGGAAACAAACAACAATGAAAACACAACAATCTAAAATCTTTGGGACACAGTGAAAGCAGTCATGAGAGGGAAATTCATAGTATTACAGGCCTACCTCAAAAAAAAACACAACAACAACAAAAAAAAACAAAAAGAAAAACTGGTAATAAACCATCAAACTCTGCAACTTGAAGAATTAGAAAAAGAGCAACAAGAAAAGCCCAGTGTGATCAGAAGGAAGGAAATAATAAAGATCAGAGCGGAAATAAATGACATAGAGACAAAAAACAATACAAAAAATCAATGAAACCAAGAGCTGGTTCTTAGAAAGGATAAACAAGATTGATGAACCTCTAGCCAGGCTCACCAAGAAGCAAAAAGAAAGGACCCAAATAAACAAAATCAGAAACAAAAGAGATGAAATAACAACAGAACCCACAGAAATATGAAGAATCATAAAAAATACTATGCGCAACTCCAACAAACTGGTCAACCTAGAAGAAATGGACATATTTCTAAAAAAATGCGACCATCCCAAACTCAATCAGGAGGAATAAAAAAAATCTGAATAGGCCGATAACTATGGAGGAAATTAAAGCAGTAATAAAAAACTTCCAACAAACAAAAGCCCTGGACCAGACAGCTTCCCAGGGGAGTTTTATCAAACATTCAAAGAAGAAATAAAACCTATCTTCCTCAGACTATTCAAAAAAATTACAGAGGAAGGAGCACTTCCAAACTCTTTCTACGAAGCCAGCATTACCCTAATCCCAAAACCAGATAAAGATAATACAAAGAAAGAGAATTACAGGCCAATATCCCTCATGAACATAGATGCCAAAATCCTCAACAAAATTCTAGCAAATTGAATCGAGCAATACAATAGAAAGATCATACACCATGACCAAGTAGGACTTATCCCAGGTATGCAAGGATGGTCCAACATCTACAAATCAATAAATGTGATACACCACATAAACAAACTGAGAGATAAAAACCATATAATCATATCAATTGTTGCAGAAAAAGCATTTGACAAAATCCAACACCCTTTCTTGATAAAAACTCTCAGCAAGGTGGGAATAGAAGGATCATACCTCAACATAATAAAAGCCATATATGACAAACACACAGCCAACATCATACTCAATGGGCAAAAACTAAAACCATTTCCCCTGAGAACAGGAACAAGACAGGGATGCCCACTATCCTCACTCCTCTTCGACATAGTACTGGAAGTACTAGATATTGCAATCAGACAAGAAGAAGAAATAAAAGGCATCTAAATTGGAAAAGAAAAAGCAAAACTGTCCTATTCACAAATCACATGATATTGTACATAGAAAACCCCAAAGACTCCATCAAAAACTACTAGACTTAATAAATGAATTCGGCATTGTAGCAGGATAAAAATTAACACCCAGAAGTCTATGGCTTTTCTATACACCAATAATGAACTCACAGAAAGAGAAATTAAAAGAGCAATCCTACTTAGCTTTGCAACAACAAAAATTAAGATACCTAGGAATAAACTTAACCAAGGAGACAAAGGACCTGTACTCGGAAAACTACAGGACACTGAAAAAAGAGATAGAGGAAGACATAAACAGATGGAAGAACATACTGTGTTCATGGATTGATAGAATCAACATCATTAAAATGTCCATACTACCCAAAGCAATCTATAAATTCAACGCAATCCCCAATAAAATACCAATGGCATACTTCAGAGTCTTAGAACAAATTGCCAAAAATTCATATGTAATAAAAAAAAGACCCCGAATAGCTACAGCAATCTTGAGAAAGAAGAACAATGTTGGAGGAATAACAATACCAGATATCAAGCTATACTACAAAGCCACCGTTCTCAAAACTGCCTGGTACTGGCACAAGAACAGACATATAGACCAGTGGAACAGAACAGAGAA